>NW_020897732.1:578962-685353 GCF_003984885.1 Neopelma chrysocephalum | reverse complement strand
CTGGGATGGAGTTAATTTTTTTTCAGAGTAGCTGGTATGGGGCTGTGGTTTGGATTTGTACTGAAAACAGTATTGATGACACAGCAATGTTTTCATTATTGCTGAGCAGTCCTTCCATAGCTCCTCACTCCACCCCACCAGAAAGGGAGCTGAGGGTGTACGAAGAGTCAGGGGGTGACACAGCCAAGGCAGCTTACCCCAATTGACCAAAGGAATATTCCATACCATATGACATCATGCTTAGCAAATAGAGCAGGAGGAAGAAGGAGGGGAGGGGACATTTGAAAGGATCGTGTTTTTCTTCCCAAGTGCAAGTGATGGATCCCTGCATTCCTGGAGATGGCTGAACACCTGCCTGCCCATGGGAAGTTGTGATTGAATTCCTTGTTTTGATTTGCTCGGCTTTTCTTTATCTATTGAGTAAAGCAAAGTGAGCAAGGGGCTGTGCAGGGCTTAGTTGCCAGCTGGGGTTAAACCACTACACTGCAACACAGAACAAAGTCAACAAAAGGACAGAGGAAAACACATCTCAGATTGTCTCAAGCACTTTCCTGGGATCTGAGAGGACATGAAGTCAGGTGAGAATTTAAAAGCAGGTCTCTCACCTCCTGGAAATCATGCCCTGTGCTGTTTTCCATGCAAAGTCTGAGGCAGTAAGGATGCTCTGAGCCTGCCAGCTGGTTTACACACCACAAAGAAGACAGAACAATGGCCAGGAAGACAAAGGCTTATCTGCAGCTTCCTGCAGCCAGGTGATGCCTGGGTCAGGGTGAGGTGCCAGGGGATGGATGTGCTGTGGAGGCTTTTAGGCATCTACAAGTCTGGACAAAGTTGAAAATGTTTTTTCTAGGATATGACCGTTGAGTTGAAACACTTGAGGCAGAACTCAGGTGTTCACGGTGTATCTAGCCTTTATCAAGCCCATATCTTAGACCAGTGAAAATGCAGGCCAATGTAGCTTCTGACTGAAGTATCATCTGGAAATACGTAGAGTTTTGTTGTGACTCCAAAAACAGCCTGTAACACCATGAGCACTTCTTGTCTGTCTTTTCCAATTAAGCACTTAAGAGTTTCCCAAGGTAAATATTAATACTTCAGAAAGGAAATATTAACATGCACAAAATCCTTTCCAACCTTTCTGGTTAAATAGCTATCATTTTTTAGTGAGGTCACAGCATCCAGTTTTCTATAATAAAAAATAAGCAGCATAAGTAGTTTTACTCCTGTCAAAACTTGAATGCAATTTTATGTTTTTCTTTGACTTACCCTATAAATATTTTTACTACAACATTCAAAGTTTATGAGATCTCTAAGACTTGTAAAGAGGTTGAGTAACTGGAAACCAAGGGCTAATACCTACCACAGGGACTTGGGGATTTTTCTTAAACAAGCTATTTATTAATATTAACAAAGGGTATTTTACTGATGATCTGTTTTCAAAACTGAATATTATTTTACCTTTCCATTCCAGTGTAAACAAATACATGAGGAGGGACAAACAAAGACCAACACTACAATGCCTGTCAGTGTTGATCTTTTCCCAGATTGCGATTTTCTGACATTATCCCTTGAGCTGAGCTTCTGCAGTTGAATTGGTTTTGAATCCAATTGCAGCTTGGGAGCTGCAAATCTCAGCCTCACTGAACCAGAGGAAGGAACAGAGTTAGCCACTTGTTGTGGATGTCTTTGACAAGCTGTGTCCTTTTCCCTGTTCATGAGTCACTCACCTGGAGACTTTATCTTTCCTAATACATTTGCTATCTATAATTATGGTTGCAACAGTTTATCCATCCTTATAAGGAAGTGTTACCCTGCCTGAACAAGACCAGGAGGATCTGTGTCACAGGCCAGGAGGTGGAAGATGATCTGCCCATATCCACCCTGGCCACAGGAGAACATTCATGTTTCACCTCACCTTCTGGCGCAGCTATGGAGAGCTCTGTGTCACTGCTTACTTCCTAGTCACTATTTTATTTCTGCTCCCAAACCATGATTTACTGACTGAAGATTAACTATTCCAAAAAGTTTGCACAAGGAGGCAACCCAACCTTTTGTGCAAACATTTGTGGATAGCCATTAAACTACTAACTTGAACCCAATAGAGCAAGGAGTCAAAATATTCACACGCTTTGGAAAAGTCCAGAGCCTGCCACCCTTGGCCATCCTCCTGCTGGTTGACCCATCTCCCAGCCATCTTCAGTGCCTTGGGAAGCCCACCATGCAAATGCACTCCTGAGGACAGCTCCTCACCCAGAACCACAGCTGCTCCAGACTGTTTTTAATCCTCCTTTCTTTACGGATTAAGGAATTAAGCTTTAATAGGGATTACACCTTTCCCAGCTGTAAAGCCCAGCACTGGATTTATCACACAGTTACAGCTCCCTACCTACCCACATATCTCCTGGGCAGATGGGGAGCTAAATCTGATCAAACACCCAAAAAAGAGGATGAGGTTCTTAACTGACCAAAACCCAGAAAAATAATCCAAACTGCCTCCCAGTGTATGTATATTCATGCAGTCAGCTCCTTTTGTAGAAAAGTATATTTGGGGTTTGTTATTGTCCTCATCTTCTCATCCGGTGGTTTACTTCATCTATACACAAGACATGCATCTGAGACCTCCGCTTTTATGCACTGTTGCATATTCAGTTTATGCTGTACAAGCCCAAATGCTGTACGTGGATATTTCCTGATCTGCACAGCCTCCCAGTAGAACACCACAAATACCTTGTGTAGATGTGTTGACCCTTCAGTGAACTACAGACATCCAGCTTAAGCTGAAATCAGCTGCTTATCCTGCCTAAGGAACTCACTACCTCAGTTGCACAGCAACTATAACCAGGCTTCCTATTTTTCAGGCTGGATGCCACTGGATTACTTTACAGATGCTATGTGGAAAAAAGAACTGGAAGGGATTTCAAGAGGTAATATGACACCCTGTGCAGTGTCCAGATCAAGTGAAAATAGAGCTTCCACGATGGACTTGGATTAAATCCCTTTATAAAACAACCCAGTGTTGGGATTTTGCCACTCTGACACAGTGTTTTGCCACCCAGTGTATAGGAGAGAGATTCTCATTGTTCAGCCTTTAGTTGCTAAAGCTTGTTGTCTTTTACTCAAAGATCACGTGAATCCAAGGCCTGCCCTTTCCACCTTGGGAGCCTAGATATGAGATAGAAAGTGAGCCCTAATATTCTAAAAGGAAAGAGAAATTGAAAGTGTATATTTAAAAGAAAAATATGTTATTTCAATTCACATTGGTTCTGTTTTGGTGATGGTCAGTGGGAAAGGACATCTACAGCCACTCTAAAGTGAGCTTTGTCACCAAAGAAAGTGTTTGGGACTCAGCTTTCATGCCATGCTCTGATCTGCTCAGTACAAATTCCATGACTGTGATAAGGGTAATGATTAATATGAGCACAGTACTGCCTGCACACTTGTGACCATGCAGATGGTCACTTCCTGGAAGTTTTGATTTCATGGCAAACTGAAGAGCCGGAGGAGGAAAGTGAGCAGACCTTTATCTGGAATGTTTTTAATTAGTGTTGCTTCCCATCCTAGGCGAAGTCTTTTACAGGGACAAGATCCTGAGCCCTCTGAATGTGTCAGTCTTTCTTCAGTAGCTGAATAAGGGTAGTTTATATCAACTGTAAGGAGTCACAGAAAATTAACCCAGCCATTGATAAAATGATACATTTCCTCCTCTGTTTTGGCATGCTAGTTCTCTTTCTCTTCTGAGGTTTGCTTCAGGACAGGAGAACACCTTGAAAACACTTGTCACCTTGTGCAATCCTTGACATGGGAGTAGAGCATTTTATTGTTAGGTGGCAGCATTCAGCCAGCAATTAATTGCCCTCACAACACTTGCCAGCTGTCCTCTTGCTCTTGGCAGTGCCAGCCCAGTGCAGATCTTTGGTACATGAAGATGGTTCAGACTCCAAAAGGTAATGAGAAGGTGAGAGGAGGAGCAGTATTGCTACTGAGCTGGGTGGTGTGAGCTGGGGCTTAAAGGGTAGTCCCTGGCGAGCAGTTTTGCCCTTCATGATCTATGTCAAATAGGAGTGCTATCATTGCATTACATTCTCATCTGGTACTTTTGAAACAGCATAAAAACACACTATAAAACTAATGGGATTCTGTGGTAGTTGTTCTGCTACAATAAACATGCCTGATGTGAAACGCACTGAACTTTCTGGTTTCTCTGGTGCCCATTTCTTGAAGGGGATCATAATGGGGTGAGAGAGAAAGAACAGGAAATAACTTCAGAAAGAAAATTATCGAGATTATTCAGCTGACCGATAATTATGGGATTTGTTAGCATGGGGAAATTAATTTTAAAGATTAGCCAAGTAGAAAAAAGAAAAGCTTTACGCTTTTTCCAAAATAAGCAATCATTTCAGTGCACACCACCCTCTGCAGTTGGATGATAGTGCAAGGCATATTTATTACTCCTCCTGTTTGTAGGCTGTCTGGGGCTTGCATGCCAGTCCCTGGACTTCAAGTACTTCCCCATCATGTTCTTCCTTGACTCACAGGCAGCAGTGCCCTTTCCATTGACTGCCTTGAGGTGTGCACTAGGATTTTGGTGACTTTCCTGCAGACAGGAATGAACATGCCAGTTTTGGGACAGGGCAGCCAACTCCAGACTGTCCAAAGACATCCGTGTAGGGCTATTGTGTTGGCTGTGAATTCAGATTTTTCTGGGTTTGCGAAAGGGCATTCCCTGGCTACCTGCCACCATTTAAACAGAGATATCTAGTCAAGATGACCAAGGAACAGCGGAGGGCACCCAGGTACAAAGAGAAGCTGACAGGTATGAAGTAATGTGGTGAGGCAAGAGTGGGAGACCTGCCAAAAGAAAACCAGCAGTG
The DNA here is from genome assembly GCF_003984885.1 of Neopelma chrysocephalum. Lineage (NCBI taxonomy): Eukaryota > Metazoa > Chordata > Aves > Passeriformes > Pipridae > Neopelma > Neopelma chrysocephalum. The sequence goes on along the minus strand of NW_020897732.1, from coordinate 680,482 downwards.
TGCCCCTAAACTGAAAACAAACATGTTCCCTGCAAAGTGGAGCTACTCCTGGTCAGGAATATTCACTGACTGCAAAACAGGCCCTAGAAGAAGAGGTTTTGTTTTGAGGCACCTAATACACACTGTCTTCATATTATCCAGTGTAATTCTAATGGCTAGACAGGCTGTCAGAATCTCCTTGGCCTTTGAACAGGGTCACTGAGTTTGTCTTGAACCTACTGACTTTCCTCTCTTATGGTGTATATTTAGCAGCCAGAAATGTGCCTGATTTCTCTGCATTTTAAATCCAAAAGACTCAGATGATTTGCCTCAAACATTCCAAAAGAAAAAATAAATCTCCTGTGGCTTCACATTACATATGAAGTGTTTCAAGCCTAACATACATTTGGGGTTTTACGTTTGATGGCAAAGTTAGAAAGTATTTCAGTTCAAATATAGAATACAGTTCTCCCTCAACCCCAAACTCCTCAAATCCAAGTTTAGTTCCTGATGGACTCTATCCACAAAGTGAGCTAAATACCTAGCTGTTGCCTAAGTATTACTTTAGGTGGCAAAGTCCAAAATTTAGACTCTCACTCTGCATATCACAAGTATTGAAGAGCAAAGTGCTCTGCATGTATAAGTATAAATTTTCTGGGCATGCATTCCTAAGCACCCCAGTTTCTGCTTCTCAAATTTTGCCCTTCATATACAGCAAAGGAGTTAACCTTGCCCTAACAGAGGCTTTGGATGACGTTTCCCTTCATTGACATCCAAGTACCTTAAATTCCATTCTCTAGAGTCAAATACTATCTTGTCTGTTTAGTCTAAACTGGTTGTCCATAAGAAAGGTCTACCCAGGAAAAGTTCCCAAGCATTTTCACGGAAAGTGTTTGAATTGGGTTCAAGTCCCTTCAGGTTGTTTTGGGATTTGAGTCAAGGTGTCTGGCACAGCTGATGAGTGCTGACACAACTGGAGAACCAGCATGAGGAGGCAGGGAGGAAATGGGAGGTAATGGTGGGGAGGATAAAGCAATACTCCCTCTGCTTGTTATGTCATTTATGTTTGTTCCACTGGCCTTTCAGTATCACTGTGCCACATTCTGAGATATCTTACATTATAGGCATAGTAATTTAGTGAGGAATAAATAACCTAGATTCACCTGAAGGAGGATCTTTGATCTGGAGGAGAGGAAGTAAAAAGAGGGATTCCTTTGTGCTCAGCAAAAAAAGAGTGTTCAAGCTCAGTGAGGGATCCAAGAAAAAGAAATTAGTGTAGACATGTTTGTTATTTTGCCTACATCTGCGTATTTCATGCGTTACCAAAATTAATAGCAAAATTAATTTAATTTTATAGATTGTAGAGTTTCCTTGGATCCCTTTAACCCTCCTTACCTGTGTTCAACAAAGCAGCATCTTCTGAATTCAGACTGTCCATAAAACTGGTGGTCCAGCAAAAGGATATTTAAGCTACTGCCTTTAGTGATGAGGAGAAGAGTAAAGCAAATATGTAGGTGCCTAGTTTTAGGAGAGGTCTTTCTACATGACTGAGCATTAGCTATAGGCACAGGCCATCATGCTTCCCCTGCTCACCACGCATCAACATTGCCTCCTTTCCGGCACATTTCCAAGTTGCAGGAAGTCTATTTTATCCTGCTGTCTAAGGCCTCCAGGTCTTATACTGATACCCACTGAGAATTTGACATCAATTTGAAGACAGAGTCAAAAAGGCTGGTTCTTTAGTTGTAAAAATATTCACTGAACTCCTATCAGAGTCAAAAAATAATCTATTAGTGTATATGCCTGCCAAGTTTTTAGTATTCATATAACTCATATATGAACCTATTCATATAGGTTCCAAAGGCAAATAGAATAACAATATCCAGAACACAAGCTTGGCTCCCATCTCCAACTGACATGCAACAAAGGTCACGTCCTACTTCTGCTGAACTCAATGTGAAAATCCTAATTAACTTCAATAAAGAGCAGAATGGGCTCCAAAGAGTTAACAGCAATAGGATATAAAAGAAAAATGAAATAAATTCTTAATAAAAAAAAATTATATCTTACAGCCAGAGCAACCTCTCTGAAGTTGTACAGTTCAAAATAGGAGCAGAATTTCAGTCTCTAACATTCACCGATACCATTTCAGATTCGAATTTTGTGATCTTTTCAGTGCCAGACACAGCACATTCCAGTATGCACAGCGTTTTAGTTACTTATCTTCTGTAAGTTACAGGGCATAATGTTTTTCACTGTTTAGAAATAACTCAGCTCTGAGTCACCACTGAAAAACCCTGTTTTAAATTGGGTTTCCCCAACAGACCTGGACTGTCTCAATTTGAAAAGTCTTAAGAAACCACAAAACCTGCTTTACAGCCTGTAGTTTGTGTCTACTGGGAGGAAAGAGCAGATCAAGGACATGTAAAGGTGGGGGTATCCCGGGGATTCCTGGTTCAGCAGAGGCAACTGCACTGCATGGGAGGGGGCTGGAAACATATCCATGCTCTCTAAGTCAACACTGTCATCCCCACCTCCCATTAAGTGGCAGTGCATTTCCAGACTGAAACCCTTGTCATTGATTTCAAGGCAGTCAGACTCCCAGTGACTTTTAAAAAGCTCTTACTTGTATCCCCCACCATGCCTGTGCTCAGCACTGTGTTGCAACACGTTATCCAGCAGGCACCGACAAGAGCAAGAAGGTTTGGGATGCAATCTTGGGTTTCCTGGTACTTCAGCTAAAGGACCACCACACAGGACTCATACTAGTAAAGGCCTGCACAGCTTTCGTTATTGTGTTTCTTATTCTAAGGGAAACACATAGCAAAGACTTGACCACAAACCACCTTGTTCACATTCTTTTAAATGGTATTTCCACCAATACAAGCAGTTTTCTCCATCAGTTTGTTCATGCCTTAACTTTTGTGCCCACTAATTGGAAAATCCATGGATTCAGATTTCACACCTTCACCACCACTTTCACACCATTACCTGTGCAGGCAGATGGACTAGAAAGAATTCAGGGAAAGCTTTGTACTAGCACTGCCTCATGTGATTCTTGAGGAAGCTGAGCAGGTTGAGTCTGCACTTGCTAAGGCGTAACTGAGAGCAGGTTCCTCATAACACATGCACCATGAAAGCTCCTGCAAAGCCCGGCAGTACAAGAAGCCTTCATGACACAACCCTTTGTCTGCCTATCATTTTACTTTAACTCTTCTGAATCAAAGAATTTCTTCTTAGTGTTCCTAATGTGGAACTATCAGTCAGACTGAGAACTGTAAATCTTTAATGTATTACTGTGGGAATAGAGGAGCAAATACCATATTTGAGGGGGAGCTAGGAGGGAAGAAAAGGAAGACATCCTAACTAATTTATACCAAGCCAAACCAAATTCACTTTGACAGGTTTCTGAACTCAGACGTTTGTATAGCATAACTGTAAAGAATATGCCAATAGAACGATAAAAGGAGAAGCATCAGGTCATGTCTGTCCAACCTGAAAATTTTATTTTAAATAAACATTGTCTAAAATTTCAAAAGAGATTTACAGATGTCATTTGACAACTGAGTAGGCCATAGTGTTATTGGTTAACTTAAGCAATTAAAAGTGAAGGTCTCTGCACCTGCTCTTAAAGCTAGGAACACATGATTGGATTCTTTCTATTTGGGAATTGATTTGTCATTGTGCCATTGGTTCCTTAAGCACTTCGTGAGTATTGCTTTTTGCTGAGAAGAAGATTGTCTTTCATAACAATCATTTAATTCTTCAGTTTTTTTCAGACTGGCAAGCCCTTTGAAGGAAATTTTAGTTTTGAAACTTTTTAATTAATAATTCATACTTTCCCTTAATAAAACATATATATTCAGTGCTGAATTTATAAAGCAAATAAACAAGCAAACTTTTATTAGGAGAATATTGCACAGTTTTTAAAAATTTTCTGCATCTCAAAAAAGCATTCATGAATTAAGAATGCAACTCTGCCAACGCCAGCTTCCACTGTTGCAAGTCCTAGCTTTGATGAAATTAGAACTTCTGAAAATTATGTTCTATTGAACGCCACTAGAAAGATTTTATATTATGCTGCAGAACATAGCTAAGAGCATTTAGTAAATCAGTGCTATACCAAATTCCATTCTTCCTTCAACCACCCCTGGAGTAAAAAGTGGCAGTACTCCAGGTGGGGCTTCCACCAGAGCAAAGAGGGAGACTCACCTCTCATGACCTACTGGTCACACCTCTTTTGATGCAGCCCAGGATATGGTCGGCTTTCTGGGCTGCAAGAGCACGTTGCTGGGTTTTATTCAGTGTTTAAACCACCAGCACCCCCAAGTCTTTCTCCACAGGGCTGCTTTCAATCCACTGATTACCCTGCCTGTATCCATGCTTAGGATTGTCCTGACTCAGGCTCCCATCAGTCCATTTCTCCAGAGTGTTGAGATCCAGAAGCTTGGCTGTTCTTGAGGCTGGAGGAGATGAACCTTGCAAATCAACCACATTTCCCAGACTCCTCTTCCTTACCTGTGTGCCTATGTTAGTGGTGGGCTCATGTCTGTCTTGTTTGCTCACTTTGAGGTTTTTCCTCTCCAGTCTACCTTGGACCTTTTGCTTGCCATCCTGATCTGCCACTTCATGACTTTATGAGTTGTCATCTCTTTTCTGTCACTTGTTATTTGAATGTCTCCTCAGGTTGGTCAGCCTGTTGGTGAAGATGTTTCGCCCTGCTTGGTCACCTCTTCCTAGGAATCCTCAATTATCAAAGTCCCATGGCTGTAAAAGCCAAATCCCTGTTCCCATACCATCTGTGCAATCAGGTACTGACCTCCAACATCTACCTCGTCATCCTCAAGCTCTTCACTCTCTGTGGCAGGATTAAGGAGAAACCCACCTGGTCCTTGGGACCTTGGCCCTTGACCCAGAACCATGTAGTTGCTCTTGTTGTGCTTCACATAACCATTCAGGTCAAAACAAAAAGGTGAAACAAATGAGTGCATTTTCTGAAGCTGTTCATATTTCAAAGGAGATGTAAGAGAAATAGAGATGGGAACATGGATTTCATTTCCTTTCCTGTGCTCAAAGATTTGACATTTTCAGGCTCTTCCATTAGGTTTGCAAATCTTTTCTTCGTGTAGCCCTCAAGGAAAAGAGAAAAAGAAATGTGAATCCACAATTTAAACAAAAAACATTCCCTGTCATTAGCATTTCTTTGATGATCTTTTGGTTTATTGTTGTGCATTAACTTCTGTATAATCACATAATTGCTACAACATTCATATAAATAATGCATTTGGAAGAGAAAGTAAACAGTGTGTCACATTCTATTCTCCAGCGATTTTAGTGGGACCCTCTGGCCTGACTTTAGTGCTAAAGCTGCCTTTTGTTTTTCCTCAGGATAGCTAAGGCCTGTTAACAAAGGTGAGGGAAAAAGGGAAAATAAAAGCTCTTTCATTTTATCTCGAGATAAATTTGATGGGTCAGCCCTAAGCCTCTCAGTTGAATTTACTCCGTGGCAAAACTAATGTGTCTTATCTTCACTGTATTGGTACCTCAGGGGGGCTGATGTGTATTAGCCCTCACTATCAGAAAAGACAAATAGCATTTGTAGCTCACCCTCCTTCCCCAGATCCTCTTGGGTTTTCCTTTTGTGAAAGTTTCTGGTAAAAGCTTCTGTGAAGTCACAGCAAGAGTTGCCTATGTCTGCCAGCTGTTTTTTTGCACCACATGAAAATATTTCTCAAATACAATCCTCTCTTCTCGTTCCTTTTCAAATACTTACAGTTTAAAAAAGCCAAACCCTTCAGTATTTGGCACAATTTCTGCTACAAGATCTACAGCCAGTTTTGAAAACTGCAATTTATAATGAGCTAATTTTACAGTTAGAAAAAGGTTATGTCACTTTGAAAGAGACAGATACAGCTGGAAAGGAGACAACTGAATTGTGCACTGAAAGCACGGGTATTTTTCCCACATATTTGGGCCTGGATTTTACAGGTCTTTATAAACAGGAATTTCAAAGACTTTTCTTACAGATTTGTTCTGTTCAGAGGTGTGTTCTGTTTTAGTCAGTTTTAGAGCATAACTCCACAAAGACACCCGGGGGGGTATAAGAAGAGGGCAAGATTACATGTCCATAGATATGTGTGGTCTTTATTTTGCCAAATATGTTTACAACCCTAGCAGTCCATTAGACACACAGGTAAGATCTGTCTTCATACCAGCTTCCCAATGAATGCAAAAGGAGAAAAAAATATTAACAAGAATAGTAAGATTAACATGGTAGGGTTCAGAGCTCTCCTCATCCAGATATTCACTGCCTGGTGACAAACTGAGTGACTTTTCAATTATAAATTAGACAAGGCTTCCCAAAGGAGAAGGCTAAAGCTATAACCAGATAGGACATCAAAAAACTCAGAAATCAGGAAGATTCCGAGAAAGGGAAACATTTAGCATGAAAAGTGCTGGGCAAGGAGAGCCAATGGGCATCAAGAGCTGGGATGCCACATGCGGGTTCCTGGATTTTCTGTATATCTCTCCTGCACCAGAGAGAGGAGACCAACGAAACAGTTTGATGATTCATTTGAGTATCCTACCCAGCCAGGGCTACTCAAAAGGGCAGACTTGGGTGGCAGCAAAGACAAGGCAGCTTTTGCATCTCTGTGCTTCAATCCAAATCCCCAGCTCCTTCTTTTTATACATCCTAAACTCTACCATTCCAGTTGAATCACTTCACTCAGTTTCCAGCACATCAGGATTCACTGAGGTCCTTGGGCAGCAGCACTCTATCTAGCCCTGGTGAGTCTGGGGTGCTCAGAGGAGCTGCCTGGGTGTAGGCTGGTAGAAGCTTTTTGGTCCTCAGGCAATTCTATGGGTCATGAGCACAGCAAAATATTTTTCTGCCTGCAGTCCAATACAGACCATACTCCCACATGTCATATTGTACCGGGACACCACTTCCTGAGAAACGTCCTGCAAATTTCAGAGCAAAAGAGAAATTCTCACTTTGGATGCAAAAAGTCACCCAGCTCATTCATCCCTGCTCTTAAGTGCTTTCCTACCGCAACAAGACCAGAATCAGCATGTATTAATATCTAAGACTTCCTTCTCTAAGCCTGCTTTCTATCAACTCCAGCAGTAGCTCCAGCTGTTACTGCACACAGAGAATCAGAGTTTCTATATTCCTCATGAAGCTTGTCCTAAGCGAGAGTAAGAATGACTAATGCTAAAATGTAGGCAGATACCTGGACTGTCCTCTACACTACTGCTTTCACCACTATGATCAGTGGGTGGGTGGGAAAAGCCTAACACAACTGCTTGTGAAGGTATATGTATAAATGGAGTACCTAAAATTTCCAAAGCTTCTTCCATTTTCTACCTATCTTTGTTGTCCAACTCATAATATCACTAGTCCTTCTGTTTTTGTGAAACCACAGTTGTGTCTGTCATCAGCTTTGGGTGATAAGATCAGATTTTGAACTTGGATGCGAACCACATGGTAGTTCCCTACTCTATAAAGAAAAGAAAGACAATAAAAAGCCCTCAGTACTGGTTTTGTTTCCTCTGAGCCTCATTAGGCACTTAGCCAGTGACTAGTCAGGTACAAAGGGGCAAGGACTCAGAAATGGGCCTCAGAGGTCCTGCCTTCCATCTGCGAGGGGTAAGTGTGAACCATAAGCCAAATTCATTTAGTTCCTTTTACATAATTGTCAGCTTTACTCAAAGCGGTTTCTTCTCCTTGGTTGCAAGGGAAGACAGTCAATTGTTGTTCTATTCACATCATCACATAAGCCCATCTGACAGGCATGACAGCAACTGCTTGCTAATTATGGAGCGAAATTTGCAGTGCAAGGTTTGTTGTGCCAACGGTCCCCAGAACAATCCTGGGATTGTTTTATGAGAAGATTGGGCAGTCAGGGTTGAGCACTTTTGCTTCAATTATCCCCATGTGCTGTCACGGCCTGGAGCTGCTCTAGTGGAATGAAGAGAAGAAAATAAATGAGCTCTGCTCCAACCCTGGGAGCAGTTGCTGAACCCTGAAGAGCTCAGTTGGTTGTATCTTTGTTAGTTGCTATTATGGATATTATTGCCTGGTAGTGGCACTGAATCTGAGGGCCCATTAGCACTTCTGTGCTATGTCCAGGGATTTGTAGCTCCACTGCAGAGACTTACTCTGGAGTGAAATTCAGCATGTGGTCCCAGCTAAACCCATCTCCTTAACTTTATTATTCACTACTTTGGGTGACCTAATAAAGTTCAGATATTGTTGGCATTAGCTGTAGCTGGTTTGCTGATTTTATCAAGAAGAGGAGTTGATTTGTGAGTGAGAAGTGACTAGCAGAAAAGTCTATCTTCCTGGGGTGGAATTAAAAAAATATTAAGGAATTAGTTGCTTAATGTAGGGATCTGAATGATGTGCAGACACTTAAAATTATTATTCTAAAGAAGAAGTGTAACCAGCTGGTCATAAATCAGAATTATCCTTTCCCAAAATACTCCAAAAGAAAACTAATTCTTACTGAAGTTACTGGGCTCCACCTTTCCAACTTCTTTGACGACTTGGGTTTACAAAGCACCTTCATGGGCCCCATCTGTTTATGTTGCTCAAGAATTTCCTCTTTGTGACCTGAGTACACTTGTGTGTCTGTCATTTCCAACAGAGATTCAGTCATAAATTGAAAAATAAAACTTGGTGAGGGATTTGTTTGTTTCTTACAGTCAATAAGTTTTCTAGAATATGCCATCCCTTTGCAAAAACCAAGAATCAAGACCCCTCCATGGATTTTGTCAGAAACGCAACCTCCATGTGTGGCTAATCCCGGAGCCAGTTCATCAAAATCCTCTCCCACCACGACTCCTCCTCCCACCTCTACTGCTCCTGCTCCCCCTCTACCCTCTGCACTGATCAGGTCACAGCAGGACCAGTTCAGCTTGCTAACCCAGCAGAAAACTACTCCATCCTTCTGCTGAGTTGGTTTTCTAGCAGATGGCACATTGCATCAGCTCACCAGGCTGTCAGACAAGCTGCAGCCAGAGGTTTCTCTCAAACAGGGGCGACTGTATGAGCATGCCTTTTGTTTGGAGCGAGATATGAGATCAATCCTCTGAAATTTTAACCGCTTCCTCTTATCTCTACAGCTTTGCAGCATGGATTTGGACTGCAGGGAAGAACTTATGTCATGGGATCACTAAAAGTTTACCTAGAGCCCTTCCGAGTAGCAGAGCAGCATAACTCTACAACAGCAACAAACACTTCTCTCTGCCATAGCCTGTAAAAACTCCTGAAGGAGCTATTCCTGTCTTTCATGGATGTGAGTCATGTGACATGGACCATCTTAACTACAGGCAAGCAGCATATTCTTCCCTCTTCCACAGAGATCATTGATGTTCCCACTGGAAAGGTTTTAGGAAGATGAGAACAATTCTAGAAAATATAAGGCTTCAACAAATTTGAATTTTGTAGTAGAACTCTCTTTCTACCCATCCCCAAACCACCACACCCACAGATATAACCTTTTCAGAAACATCTTCTTGATGTCTGTGGTATTGATATAAGACAGATGGGAGAGAAGAGAAGAAAGAAATGAAAGGGTCTAGTGAGGAACACAAATCTGCCATCACCCTTGGGGGTGATCTTGGCTGCCAGTGGGGCAGCCCAAACCCTTACTCCCCTCTCCTCCCCACTCCTCTGGGTCTTCCCCTTGCCTCTGCCCTTTGTACACTGTGTTATGAGTGAGCAGAGAACCAGTCTGGCTGAGGAACAATCCTTTTGCTGTGTTCAGATTAGTTCACTGCTACACTGGTGCTGAGGCACCACAGAACAACCATCAGGTCTGGACAACGGGGAGCTCTGACTTGTGCTTGTCAGATTAAATCAACCAGAGAACTGCAGACCAGGTTCTTACATAAGGTTGAAAGAAAGTAGTTAATTGTTCTTTAATCTGGACATCAGAAATATGATGAAAAAGAGTAGCTGGAATTTGATTCAAATTTGGGTTGAGAGTAGGATTAGGTTCGCTGTGGTGATACAGCATTCTGCAATATGCAACTCATTCTCACCCAGTTAACCAGCTCTACTTTGTATGAAGCACTTGAATATTAGGGGAATTCCTAATACTTTCTGGCCCATGAATGCTTAACCAGAAAGAGTTATGGGAGCATCTGAAAATCCTGTGGTTAGGACATACATAAGAGATCATAACTCAAACCTCACCTCCAGGTGAGGTAGGAGAAGAGCTCCAACCTGATCTCCCACACTCCCAACAGGGACCTTAAAAGGTTACTGGGCAGCAGGAAGGAAGAAGTGGGGACTGTGTGCACTTGTATGATCATGCATGTTACAATCAACAAGAGGAGCAGGGAAGTACATAGTACACAGATCTACCAGGGCCTGGACGTGAGTCTGACCAGCCTGTTGCCTGTGATATGAGGGCTGTGTGGACCATCTCTACCAGTAAAAATGTAAATATTGGCAAGTTTAGGAAGCAACGAATCGCTGCTCTGGAAGCATCAGCATGTGCGGGTCTTAAGAATGTAGCTGGCACTTGGTATATTGAAGTCCCCCACAGGAGTCTGGCCAAAACCATATTTAGTGGCTTTTGTTTTTAAACACACAAACACAGAAAGTGTACAGCTGAGTATTTCAACAACGTACCTACAGCGGATGTGGACTGTGTGGGCTGGGGGGTCTTAAGGAAAAAGCCTGGATTCCTTTCTGAAAGGCACGCTCCAGTTCAGCCAGAGGTTATAGGCTTCATACAGAAATTCCTCAGCTACGATCTGTGTTTTAATGATGCAGGTCAAACCACCCTCATAATAGTACCTCTTGTCTTGTATAGATTATATGACATTTAAGAGGGGAAAGGGGGCACTTTAAGCTAAATCTCAGGATATTCCAATGTCTGATGGTATACAGGTCTGGCAAATGGATTTAGACATTGTTAACAAGAATACTTCAGTTTTCAGTCAGCCTCTAACTGTTTTATTGCTGGTGTGAGGTAACTTCAGGGTTAGCTTTCCCCAAATGCTGGCCCAAATAGGGTTTTTCCCCATACAAGTTAAAACAATTTTTAACCTAGTCTAAACACACCCTGAGGTGCAGATCAAGATAAACACACCATCACAGAAGACCACTGGGGTATTTCCCCAGAAGGTTTCCCAAGAAACCAGCAGAGCGATTGGAGTAACACAGCCCTCTCCCCACATAAGGGGCAGCTCTGTGGTGGGATGTAAAGGGGAATGTGGTGAAATGCAACAGCTGGATCGTGCAGATTTGCTTAGCTCTAGGAATAAGGTGTTCTCAACAGCTGACCAGATTTCCCTCTCAGTGTTGGTGTAGAGAGAGAGTGAAGCAGATGAGGGGGAAAATACTTTGTGGTTTTGCCAGGTGATATCTGAGAGATCACCAGGGTGGGCAGAAGCACAGAGGACCATGCATGAGAAGGATACAGGAGAAACCATGATAATCGTGGTCCAAGATTTCAGGATATGAAATGAGGGCTGAAAGACAATGCAGGGCAAAACAGTAAACAGCCTTACAGGTACAGAGGTGAAGTTTGCTTTGATCCATCTGCATCTGGCATCTGCACTAACATCCAGAGAAGTGGCTACTATTTCTGAAGACAGTTAAAGTGTCTTGGTGTTGGCAAGTTCACATAATGCTTGTGCAAAAAACTGCAGCAATGCAGAGCACAGCACAAGATGGTGAACTCAATTGCCTGGGGAAATGCTCCTACAGTTAGTTTGGTCCCAGTGTGCAAGTTGGTGATTTCAAAATCAGGTGCATCAGTGGTGCACACACACACACATGGTTTGCTTAAGAGGACAGCGGTAGTTAGATGGGAGAGAAAAGAGCACTTCAGAAAACAGCAGCATGAGTCTATCCCATTCTTTATGTATGTTTAGAGCTATCAAGGCCACAGAGCTGGAGGTTACAGTAACTAAGGCATGAAATTAAGCCTTGGGCAGAAACTGAGTTGATAGCATGTCATAAGGCCCTTCTTCTGAGTTGTTTGAACAGCTTACAGTTTTCCCTATAGTTATTGCTTATTCAAAGATGATTGTGGAATTATTTCCATGAGTAATTCTTGGCTGCTGTATCCTTTGCAAGCAGTTCACTTCAGTCAGCTGATAGCTGAAATTCAAGACCAGTCAGTCCCTGTTCACATAGGTCACTTGTTCTGCTGCAGAGAAGAAATTGCTTCACAGCAGATCGTGTCCCAGGGTTGCCAGCGCCATGTCTCCTCACTCCCCATGGACCAGTACTCTCAGACTGGGGCAGAAGGACAAGTCCATTGCTGTTCCCTGTCCACACGTGTCAGCACAGCATTTTGAAAATGTGGAATGGAGTTTTCCTGAGTGCTTTTAGTGGCTGCTCCAAGCTCACTCTTCAAATGAGTTGTCCAGCCAGTCAATGTGCTTTGAGCAGTAACAAGAAAGACAAGCACCATAGGATGCCAGCAGAATCCTGAGCCTTGGCAGATACAAGTGTCCCTGAGCAGGCTCAGGCAGCACTGGGCAGGATCAGATGAGGATCCAAACTGAAGTGAAAAGTTAACCACGATCTGTCAGCTTCCCAGACTCAGCAGTGTGAACAGACACATTCACGTGAGAACTACAGAATTTATCAGAGATAACAGAGCCTTAATGGGAGACAGAGTAAAACAAAATCAATATACACAGAGAGTAGATGCTGTGTTCAGGCTCCTTTCACAAAAGACTAGACTGTTTTAAATAATACTTCAAATATACCTAGGTTGCTAATTGCAGCCCACATACTGTACAAGGAGACAAATATAAGACCTGAGAGTTTCAAAGCAAGGACATCAGGAGGAAGAATAAATTGGTTCAGTGGGGAAAAGTGTCACCATAAGATGATATAAGTAGTCCATTTGTTTCCCCAGCAGCTTGTCCAGCTTCTGTGCTTTGAAGTTTTTCATTTTGTAGTCTCAATTACACCCTGAAAATAAACCAAGAGCTCTTCCATCTTAATGAACTACAGGACTTAAAATTATGATTTTATTGCATTTCCTATCCTGGTGAGGTTAACTAGAGACTGGAAAGTGTGCATTGCCCATTAGGGATCATTAGGAAAACATTTGGAAGTTACACAGCTTCCTTGGGCTTTTACCTTTAATAGTTCCTTTTGAGGCCATTCAGAGGAAAAACAGGTTTTCTTAAGCAAACATAAAACTGCTTGAATAAATATACTATCTATGACAGCTCCACTAGTACTCCAAGGATTTCCAAACCCTTCTCTTCTACCTGCCTTCCTACGAATCCTTCAAAACTTTATATAAACTGTTGTGCAGGCTGTTGGTGGCTTCCTGGAAAGCAAGACCAAGACCAGTTGCATAAAAACATGGAAGAGACTAGCAGGCACCTGGGAAGACTGGAAATGTATTTAGCTTTGTCCTGTTATTCTGTTTCACCTGCCCTTTCTTGCACTGCATTTACAGCCCATTCCTCTCTCCATAGTTGGCACTGGACTGGCTCCACGTACTCTACTCCAAAGGTGCTGAGTGACCCACTGTCACTGCCTGGCAGCCTCTGTCTGTTGAATTCAGCTCCTGTTGGGAGCTGCCTTGCCAAAACCTTTTCCACACTATGATGGAAACCAAGTTAGAAATAACTCAGGAGTTGGCAAGATTTCTCAGAGCTTTCATTTTGTGAAGTGTTTTGCTGCCAAGCTATGTTATTCACATCTTCTTGGAGATCTGTAGGATGATTTTTTTAAATGCATTTCCCTCTGAGGCGGGGGATGAGAGATATAAAGTCTAACACTTGCAAAATCCCTGTATTCCAACATAAGAGTCAGCAAGCTAAGAAGTATTGTGATTAGGAAGTGGAGCTGTCATCAATCATGGCACGTTCAAGTATGTGGGATGAGCGTAATCTTCTGGCAAGGTCATGTTCAGTGCTCCACTTCTCCATGGCTGCTGTGTCTGGAACTTGGGATCACCAGGTTGGGGAAAGGTTGCACTTTGCATGTTTATCACACAAGGTGCAGCTTTACTGTAGCTAAAGGGTGAGGCAAAGGGTGCAGGTCTTCAGTCTAATGCCCACTCTGGCCAGGGAGGTTGTACAACATTCACATCTCCTTCACTCTCTATATACATGTCCTAGAAAGCAAATTCTACAATACGGGTTTATGAAAGATCATAATCAGTGACAAGGAGAGCTAACAGCTATTGTATGCCTTGCACAGCAAAACAAAGCACAGCCTAATTGGCCTCTATGAAGTGTTCAACAGCAAAGAATCACCACATGAGAAGAGGGTCTGTGTCACCCAAAAGCAAGATCAAAAGCCAATCTATCATTATGTGGTCAAAACCAATGCTTTGTAAAAAATTCAAGGGGATCCTTCTCCTCAAGGTCAGAGAGTGGTGGAACTGAATCAAAGGGTAGCCTCCAGAAAGGGTTCCTTATTTGGAGGAGGCACCACCACAGGCATCAGTCAGACTGCCATTGATCCTTTCATTGGGTTAGCGCTGGCCTGGGAGGAGAAACATGGACTGCTTCAGATTAGAAATCAAAGCAGACAGTTGGAAACCTGTGTTTAAAATATGTATATAAAAATCTCTGCCACTGATTGTTTATCTGTTAATCTCTGGCCAAAAAGCATTTTCAGCGAGAGGCTGTCAGATGTGGTGCTTAAGGACATGGTTTAGTGGTGTATTTGACAGTGCTGGGTTAATGGCTGGACTCTATAACCTTAAAGGTCTTTTCCAACCTAAATGATTCTATGACTCTTTTTTATGAAACAGTCATATAAAAATTATTCTCAGAACAAGTTAAAAATAAGTAGGGGGGAGGGGGCCGAGAATGGGGGCTTGGGCACCAGGTCTTCATAATCTACAGCTATGTGTGGGCAGTGGAAAAATACTACTGAATAACTAATTACCAAAAGCACTGGGTAACAAAAACCTGATTTAAATATTTGCAGGAGGTAGACAGAAAGGTGCCAGCCTGAAGCTTGTAATTACTTTTATTTCTGGCAGGAATCAGATATACTTCTAATAATAACTATGGGCACAGCATATTAGTCAGAAAAGTGGGGGATATTTATTCCCAGTTGCAGGGGAGAACAAAGTAGGTAGGAAATGTCCTGATGCAGGTGCACCAAGGTAAAGGGTGGTAACTGCAGGACTGAAACTTGTGCACTGCTGTGGCACTGGCAAGGTAGCCCTACCCTCAATCTCAGGGCAGGGAATGCTCCAGGACACCTCTTTGCTCCTGGGGGCAGCAAGGCTGGCTGAAAACTTTTTGTAAGCATGTTGACTATCTTCTTCTTCCTGACCTGAGCCTGCAAAGCTTGTGATGCTGATGAAGAGAGAGATGCATCATCCGTCAGAGACCATGGGGCCAATCTGCAGCTGCAGCAGTGCTGCCTGACTTTGTGGCTGGTGCCACCACAGGGTGGGTGACAGCCCCTTTGCCATGGCAGAAGGTTTCCCTCTCCCCAGGGAGCTCTGATCTTGGCAGTGTGTTTCATTGCTGTGACTCTTCTCACCTCAGCCCTCACACAGCTCTGATTTCTGATTGGAGGATTTTCTAAGTATGCTCATGAAGAGACTGGGTAGACTGTGGTTTGTGGTAGACAGTCGCACTCCAGCCTGGCCATGACTCAGCAGGGCAGAGGCTGAGTCCCCACCGCTGGCACTTCTGCTCAGGGACAACCCCACGTCTCTGGGCTGTCCCTCTTGGGTATAGTCTTTTCCAGGCGCTCTGCCGGGGTCACATGCAGCGCCTCCAGCCTCCCTGGCTGCCTCGTCCATTGTTCAGTTGCTCTCCCAGTGATACCAATGACATTTTTTGAGTCATTCCATTTCTCCACCGCAACATTCTCCTGTCAGCTAGTTAACATGGTAATTATACAATGAGCACACATCAAAGCAAAGCTGTCTTGGTAGAGCAGTTTCCATATGCTGCTTACCCTGCATGTCCCACAATCCTCCTATTTCCCCCCCCCCGTCGCTTTTATTTCTGCAGTGTCCAACACAGCCACTTTGTTTGTGCTCAGTGCGCTTCCACATGCCATTGGTGACATCGCTTACCATCCTGCTCGCCATCGACAGATCCCTATTTGATTGCTGAGGCATTAAATATGTACACTTGCGCTGGTGTACGAAATCTGTGACCACATTAGCCACACTATCAAGTTTAGGAAAATCCAAACTGAGTTATGGTGGGGAAACAAGTTCCCACATCAGCCGAAGAAAGAGTCTGAATTAACTAGAACACTCATAGGCTTAGATTTGGCTTCCAAGGTCTTCCCAGCCCACATTTCTCTCTGGACTATTTTTCAGTTGGGCTCTGTCCCTACTGCCAGCAGGAGAAGCCTCAGCAAGACATGGGGCTGGGTCGCTAGTTCATTTAGGTGTATGAACCACCACAGTGTCTTCCCCAAGCTAGGTCTGGATCACAGGTTCAACCTGACCAAAGCGACACTTTGACTTCATTGGGAAAAAGTAACTATTCAGCAATTACCTCAATATCCATCTACAGAGGCAGCCAAGCCAAGACATTTCACTGTTCTCTCATATTCCTTGTACCAAAACTGGACTTTTTCATTCCTTATTCAGTAGATTGTATTTTGGGCCTACCAAAGACCCACCTTTAGAACTCCAGCTACACACATGTTACAAGAGGGTGAGTTCCTGCAATGCTATTTTTCCATATCCAGTTTCAGACAGAGCCAGACTTATATCACACTGCTGCTGCCAGAAGGGATGAAAAGAGGGAGCTGCTCTGGAGAGCAGCCCACAGCTCTGAGGAGCCTCCACAGCTCCCCTGGCTCCTCATCCCACTCCTGGGAAAGCATGTTCCAGCTTTCCATATCTCTCTGCCATGGGCTTTTCTGGATATGCGGTAGGTCCAGCCACCAGACAGGAACCAGCCTACAGCCTGTTTCAGGCACAAGGTGCTCTAAGCACCAGGTTTCAGGAGGTGAACACCTCCCTGACTGCAGCACCTGCTGGCTGGGCCTCACTGGGTATCAGAAAATGGCCCAAACATGGGGATGCAAAGCTAAAATCCATCAGTCTTCCACAAGTGCCACATGGAGCACAGGTATGGGTAGGAAGTAGAACAGGTAAATCTGTCAAAAGGCAG
Organism: Neopelma chrysocephalum; assembly: GCF_003984885.1. Classification (NCBI taxonomy): domain Eukaryota; kingdom Metazoa; phylum Chordata; class Aves; order Passeriformes; family Pipridae; genus Neopelma; species Neopelma chrysocephalum. The sequence continues at coordinate 663,400 of NW_020897732.1, read as the reverse complement.
TGAGCTCAGGTCCCCTTTCCTAAAGTGCTGTAGACACTTTTGGAAGTCTGAACAACTGGCAGACAGTCTCAGACTTCATTGTGGAAAATCCAACAAGTATCTTGGTTTTTTCCTCAGACGTAGATATAGTCCCATGCATCAGAATCCAGCACACCTGGATTCCATCCTTGATGGTCTTCGAACATAAACCATCTTTTATCATGATGCATGACTGTACAGTTTACAACCACCTCTGGTATTTTTGTTATTCTGCATCTACCGTTAAAGGACACAAGCTGCAAAATCCCCAGTCTAATGCTTAGGGAGCTTACAATGAATGAAGAGGACACCCCGTTTGAGTTTTATGGTCCTTGCAATCAATAGCTTAACCCTGAAGTTATTCATTTACATGACTGCTGGCGTAAGTCTCATCAGCTCTCCAAAACCAGTCACAAATTAGATCCAATCCTACGCATGGAGCATACAAAGGACAGAGGAGGAAGTGTAATTAAGAGATGCACAAAATTTATGGTGCAATTAGATGATACAGTACAAAAGCCCTCTGCTCTCAGAGCTTGGCTAAGGAGCACAGGGACACCACTCTCTCCTCCCTCTGTATTTCAGCAGTCCTGGGTTAGACTTTGTAAACCTTTGGACAATGACTACATTAACAGTGGGTTTTGTTTAATTTAGCACCCCTTAAGGGCAAGGTTGCCAGTGGGGTGTAAGTAGTTCAGCACACACAAGCACGCTTGGGGAAGATCTCATTTCTTCAGGTTACCTTGAAGAGACCCCATTTAAAAACAACTAACTTTTCCTAAAGGTAATCTTCAGTATTTTTCCTTTAATATCTTAACATCTGACATGTGTTTTATATAACATCAGATTCGTATCCACTCTGAACTCCTTAAAAATCTTTGAATGTATCTGCATTCACTTCATTTATTCCTTTAAAAGAACATATCACCTATCGGAAGGCTAAAACTAGATGGCACAGCCAAGAAGGAAGCTCTGCACAAAGGCAATAGTAGATATTATTTCAGGCAGCTTTCTGAGTTATGTTTCTGCAATTCAAAATGTCTAATGACCTTATTTGATTGTATCCATGCCAACAAAGAGATATAAACAGCTTTAATCACTGTTTCGCGTTGCTCTTGACCCCCTGCTTGGCTTCATTATTTTCCTTTTAGCCACATCAAGGCACAACACTCCAACTAAATCACTCGACCACTTGCTGAAGACCTGTCCACATAGTAAGATTTTTTTTTTATCATCTTGTGGGATTTTTTGTACTGCTGTTTAACATGCGGCAGCCAAGCTGGGTGTTTGCTCAAAAGCAGCAGCTAGGTAAGGAATTAAAATAAAAAGCTCTTGCTTGCTCCTTTATTTTTTGATAAATTTCTAAATTTATTACCCTAAACTGATTAATGTCCAAAGACAGGGAGCAGGTTACATCTTCTGGTCTCCTGTTTTGTCACTAACAATGCTGGAGGAAGAACAGGACAGGGAAACAAAGGGAAAAGGAAGCGTTAACAGTTCAAGTCACAGTAAGTGTTGGCCTGCTTAAACTAATAATATCAGACAATTCTCTATAGTCTAAAACACCGACAATCCTCCTACAGAGTGCCAAGCACTCCATGATCAGTGAACCATGTTCTAATGATACATTCTGTCGTAGAGCTTAAAGGTTTGAAATATTAAATCTTTTCTCTCATGCATGCTAACAGCAAATGAATCTGATGCCCACCTATTAATGAAGTTTGTCTGTCTCTTGATCATTATAACGAGGGCATTAGCTAACATTACTTCCCCCACACACTTTTTTAAATATGGAAAAAAAGAATGTCAAGGAGCACACCAAATGTGACACATAACTACAAGTTCAAAAGGTCATTGAGGATTGAGGTCAGATAGCATGGAGAAAATCTTGTGCTCTCCTAAAAAGTAGGTCATTTCTTTGAGCCCTGCATGGAAAAAGGAAAAATCCTGAGGCGTATGTGCAACCTCTGTTCTGTAAAAGAAATAACTTAAATTTTGTTTCCTTTTTGAAAATGCATATTTTTTCTTTCCTTGTTCTGAAGTGGTTCTTAATGGGTTATTGACACATTCTGGGAAAAGGATCACAGAACCACAGTATGTCTAATTTGTCTGACATCTAGGTCTGTTGCCTGTTAAATACTCTAAGTGTCAGTGACTCCTAGAATTTTCTAAGGCGTATGTTTTTCTTTCTACTCCTTTTTTTGCTTGATTTCATCAGAGTGATCTGGGAGTCTCAGCTATTTTTTTAGGCTACATGGTGAGAACACTATGGGCACAAAAGCTCCTGCTCAGTGCCACAGGACTTGCTGATGAGCACTCACTTAGTCCACCCTATGCTTTCAGGCATGAAAAACTGGCAACTGACAGTCAGCTAACTTCATCCTAGAGATGGCTTCTGTGGCTTTGAAGAAGTTCTTCAACATCTGTGCTGTCTCTTTCTTGCTGTAATTCAGGTCTACTATGTGTCTTATGCAGCACAGGCACAGAGACCAGATTATTTCCTCTTCTCATTACCCAGTTCTTCTCTTCTTGAGGTTGAATAACACTAATTGATTTAATCCTTCATCTAGCTCATTTCTGTAGACTTCATATCATTCTCCCTGCTCTTTTCCAGATGTCTACATTGGCACACAGTGCTGTCACTGCAGCTTTACTGGTGTTGAGAGGAAATTTGTGGGTGTTTCAGGATATACAAATCAAGGCACATCCTATAGCAGCATTTCTTCCCTCTCCACAACAGTACATCTCCAAGCTGAGGACCCGCAGTGACAACTGAGACTTTCTTGACTTAATGACCCTGTCCGAGTGGAAAAGCAGTTCTGATTCCTGCTGGCAAATGAGATGTAGACTTTTTCTGCTTTTTAAGAACATACAGAACTGCAAGATGCTACATAAACTGATGATCACTGTGTTTGTACTCATCACTTACTACTCCCTCAGACAAAGCTCTGTCAGTATATAAAAGTTATTGTTCTTAATGAATAGACATGGGATCCCACTTGAAGAGCAGGTTCCTCAGCCTTCTGGGCACTTCTGATCGCTTAAGATAGTTTCAAAATAAAATATTTTGTAATAACACATTAATGGTATAGGTGAACTCCTACATATATTTTTGTTGTGGGGGTTAACAAGAAATGTTGTTCCCCCAGTCACAAGTCTTGCAGCTATAGCTATGATAGGATTGTGCCTGCAAAAGTCCCATTGTTAAATCTAATCTGCTGTAAAACTGCTTATTCAAGAGATTATTAACATTTGTGATTAAATACTTAACTAAAGTGCAAAATGTAATCTTGGGACTTTGCTGTCTGGGCTTCTAGTTAACATCATAAGCACCACAAGCACACTAAATACCTCAATAGCGTACAAGCTTATTAGCTTAATCCAATGTGAGAGCACAGGCATTCCCTCCCTGTGCTCCCTATACATTTCATCTTGATGAAAACATTATAAGCACTTTTGCAGTCCAGCAGCCAAGGCAGCAGAATAAATGCTGCAGCTGTGAGACTGTTTCAAGGTAGGGCCCTAATCCTGAGCAGTGCTGAATATCCATCTCTCTAAATGCAAGATGTGGTGCTGTGCACTCACCACCACTGAGGATCAGAACTGGTGGCCTTGGCTATGCTTCCAGAGAAAGTTAGTGGAAAAGGAGGGAAGGGGAGGAGATAACAGATGAATACCAAAGCAGACCAAAGAGGAAAGATGGAGCTGGCACAATTTCTAAACATTTGCAGTCTTGAAGACCCAAAGAAGTTGATATATTTCTGCTATCCTCCCTTTCCACAGAGAAAAGGGACCCTTTCTTGTGCTAGGGTGCTGCCATTTGTCACCAAAACTGAGCTGGTTTTGCCATCAGGAACAGCACAAGTTCTCCCTGGATTGGCCATCACACCATGCCCACATAGCATTAACAGGGCCATCAACAGTTTGCTAGAGCAGGCACCTCATGTCAAAATTTTATCTTACGTCTAGATTTTCAAAAACATTAGACACTGACTTGCACAAACCCCTCTTCAAAAAAAACAAATTATTCAGGTGCAGGTAGGTGAGATACACACATATTAAGCAAATACATTTTGGTCCTTATCTAAGTAAGCCAGTTATCACAGAATCACAGAATCACAGAATGGTTTGGTTTAGAAGGGACCTTAAAGATCATCTGGTTCCAACCCCTCTGTCATGAGTAGGGATGCCACCCATTAGACCAGGTCGCTCAAAGTCCCATCCAACCTGACTTTGAACACTTCGAAGGATGGGGCATAAACAACTTCTCTGGGCAACCTATTCCAGGGTATCCAGGCTTCACCTCTAGCCAGGAAGACAGAAATCCTCAGGAAAGAAGTTCATCCTTGACCTGCTCAGGTGCCTATTCCAGCTGCATGAGATTGCCTTTCAAAGGTGCCAGACTCCCTACCCTGAACACACAGGCAGTCCAGAAAGGTAGTTTGGACTGTGCTTTTATGGGACTAAATTAAGTTCCAATGAATTTCATTTAACATCACCCAAAAATCCTGCTGAGGCGGGACACAAACCATCTCACTCAAAATTATACCATGTACAAGTGACTGCCAGCCTACATCCTGAACCACTCTTTCCCGGATTTCACAGGGGTCAGAGGTAACCTTGGTGTCACAGACTCATCCCTTGTAGCATTCAACTGGGAAAGCTTTCAGCTTCTTCAGTTCAAAACTTCATAACCACAAAGAGATTTTCCTAGTCCAGAATGATCATAGCCTCACCATAAGAAACAATGCAGCAGTGTTTCAAAATAAGCTCCAAGCATTCAAATCTGGACTCAAAGATACCTCCTAGAACAATGGTTTTGCTGAACCCTGCTTGTGCTTTTAGAAAGCGGAGCTGCTTTTGAAATAACATAAAAATCAAAGCTCTATAGCTGGACTCTGGCTCGCTCTTACTTAGTCTCTTTCCTCAAGTCATCATTTAATTTCTAACATGTCCATCTTAATGAAATTCTCTATCTCATCCTGGTTTGGTGTCACTTTATTATTATTCATCACAAACAATAAATAATTCTCCCTTCTGTGACTACAAATACATGGCAAAAACCAGCCTACCCCAGGCAAAGCAAGTGAAGTAAATGCAGCCAAGTCAAATTGGAATGCCATGAGAGTATTGGCTAGATTAAACATTAACAATTACTTTTCTCCTTTTGATCACTGAAGTAGCAATGAAGCAGTAGAAGGAAAGGCTAAGATGTTGACATATTTTTTTATTATCTTTAGTCTTCTTTTTTGAAGTCTTGGGAAAAGGCTCCACAAATACTTCCCAGGTCAAAGGCAGAGAACCATGTTATTTATTTCAGCAGTGAGGAGGCTGGGCAATTTTACAAATAAATATTTGATTTATTCTTTCAAAAATTATCAGGAAAACAATCATATGAAAACTGTGAGAAAAAAATTAATTCCATTTTAAAAATTGCTAACTTGAGCACTAGGCAGTTTAAAGAGATTCAAACATAAGTAGCACACCAGTGGAAATTCAGTTAAGTTTTATTTTCCTTGCTTTTCTCATTTTCAGTCATTCCTGCCTGTATTGGTTCTGCCGGGACTGGGAACAGCTTCCCTATACCTTATAGCGAGAAGTGTTCATTCCTGTCGCTTGCCTATGGGTCCTAAGAGAGACTGAGGACATCCAATCCTTTCTTGTTCTGTGTTGAAAAAAAAAAGAAATAACAAATCTGAAGCAATTCTCACTCTGAAACAATTTGCTGTTACAGAGTCTGTAGGCTGCAGAAAACACTGGAGTTCACAGGAGATGCAAATTAAGCTACTCCTGACCCATCCTAAGAGTGCTTCCATTATCCCTAAGTTTACTTCAAAAATCTCAAATAGAACAGGTTTGTATCAAGAAACACACCAATTTCTGCTTTTCTTTTCCTTCCCTCTCACATCCACACCCAAATCCCACCAATTCCACCTCTCTACATGCCAATACAAACTCTGGTGTAAACACCAGGCACATGAAGACCCAAGACAGGTCTGAAGACACTGCCTGCAATTGTGGGCAGCGAACAACCCATGCAAGCAATTAAGTATCAATTCAGTTATGTTGTATCCAGCCATAAGTTTTTTAATCTAGTAATTTCCACCTTTTTAATGCTTTCCAGTAATTTAGCGTATTTATAAGGTTTACACATTCCCTACTTTCACCCCTCGGTGTGGGACATTATCTTGATAACAGTACTGATGGGTACCACACTGACAGTTACCAAGATGCTTAACTATATACATATATATATATATGTAGACATGTTTTTCAGGACAAAAAGATGGTGTTTTAAATTTATTTCAACCTGTGTATTCAAATTTTTACAGGTAACCACATACTGTAACACAACAAGTCTCTTAAAAGCTCATGTTCCTGAGACCAGAGTGTTAGTGGAGTTGTCAAAAAGCAGCTGCAGCATCCCATTGCCAATGAATCTGGATGTCATTGACTCACAGGTCATTTTGTCAGTGCTACCAGATGGACTTTGCCTTGTTAAGGCTTGCTGACAGTCAGACCAGCAGCAGCTCCCATGGGAGGACCAGTGGCCACAGTCAGCCCAGGTCCCACTGGGTCTCATTCCGGGCAGCACTCCCAGAGGTTCTGAAGGTGCATCCTAAATGCTATCTGGATGAGACATGAACTTAACACAAACACCTGCTTCCTCAGCAGAGGCCTGGATCTTGTATCAATACTAGGAGAGATTGCATCTGATTTACTAAGCTTTCTGCATTTAATCCACCTATTTAAATTTCTAAATTCACTGCTACTTCTTGAGTTACCAAGCTTGTTTCCTTTACAAACTTACCAGAAGAGTAAAAGTGCTACAGCAAGTCTGCTTATCATCTCCCTGGAGAAAACCATAAGTGCCTCTGAACTAGCACACATAGCCTTGACATCTGGCTGCTCCCTTTACTAAAGTGCATCTAGTTCTCCTGTACAAGCATGTGTTCTAGTGCTGAACCTCCTTTGGAGAATAAGAAAGATCTTGGGTCTAATTAAGAAAGAAGAGTATAGCTACAAGCAGTTTAGGTAACTGAGTCCTTTTGGGTATTACAGGCTTGCTCATTAAACTTAGCTCAGGTTCGGAGAAGACCTCAGATAAGAGATCAGTCAAGAGATTGGTCTCCAGAGCTGCAGTAGTTGTTTGCTTTTTCTCCCTCCCTTCCTCACAGGATTAACTTGTGACTGATGCAAAAGCACCAAGAAGAAAACTGTCACTTTGAAAAATTTACTGTGAAAAAGCCTACTTATATTTCCTGATGTTCTTTCACACAAACTGTGGGGCATTTTGCCGCTGTAGTGATTTCACAGTTGTTTGTGGTGTGGTTCTATCACAAGCTTATGCCTAATATGAATGCTGACATGGGCTGGAGGATAATGTGTGATCTCTACAACAGAGATAACACAACAGAGTCCTGCAACTACAAGGCTGTTAGATGCCACCTCAAGCAGCTCTGAGTCAAAACTATGTCTCCTGGTGACATTCCTGCAGATATCCTCTGTCAAAAAATGTCAGTGAATGTCTCTCTCTGAGTCACAAAGCAGCTCTACAGAGAAGGCACAACTCAAATCACAGTGTGGCCTGCTGAGAGTCCTCATCTTTCCTCTTAGAAAGCAGAAACCCCAAAAGTTTAGGCCTTGGGGCTTGGAACTGACCAGTAGTGCTCTTAAAATGAAATTAAGATTATACTGCTTTAATGAAAGAAGCTAAAAGTTATATATAACAACTGCTTTGGGTAAATCACAATGATGGAAAAACTTATGTATGGAAAAGTCTGGGCAATTGTTGGACTGAAATATGGGTTCAGTTTCAACTTCAGACCATCTCCAAAGCATTCATGTTTATGCAAATAGATCACAAAGGAATTGTGGGAAGAAAAAAAAATGCATTTGGTAGCATTTATGTAACACCTTTAAATTGCCAGGTGGGACTAAGTGCCAAGTGATCATCTTATTAGTTTGATACATGCTCTGTTATCATGAGGAAGATGTTTTTCAATGTGAGTAAGCCCTGCCCAACCCACATTTGAGATGCTATAATGGGATACCATAGACTGTTTTGTTACGTGGTTATAAATGTGAAATGCAGATTCCAAATCTGTAAAAGAGCTTATAATAAGCTCTTCCAACCAAATTAATAACAACTTCTGGAATGATAAGAGGGTCTGTTGCTTTAAATTCATGGCAAAGTAAGTATTTTGTAGCTCATTTTAGAATAGGGGATAATTTTCATGGTTTAGATTCACTATATTGGGTTTTCATCATTTTAAGGGAATATGTTCAGAAACAGTTTCAAGGGACAAAATTAAGGAAAGGAGCTGGCAACTGAATGTTTCTCTATAGACCCATGTAATAATTTAGAGAAGTATAGGAAAACACCTCTTCAGGTGACAGCAAACTTGAGGAAAATAACCAGTGATCACAACAGAGTGGGAAGGAGAAATACATATAAATAGTGGTCATTAGTTTGTCTAGGTTAGAAAGAAATAGAGTAACGTTCATGTTTTCAAGAGAAGCATTTTTACCTTTATAATTAAGTTAGAGTTATCTTCAATTTGATTTTCCTGTCTGACATCCAGCAGCATTTTAACTGTAAATGTCCTGAATAAAAACACTGTCATAGGAAAAATCTGGTATTACTTTGTGAAGAGACAGTTGAGTTTTTGGGTTGGGGTTTTTTTTAAAGAATGGGCATAAATGCTTCCATGTGTTGACATGTCTCTATGAGCAGTTAACTGTGTCCTACTGCTTCACTGAGCACTGGAGGCTAGCTGGGGAGCTCTGCCACCACCCAAGTGGGTAGCTCAGCCAGGGGGCCTTCTTGTCTGCTCACCTTCCCTCAGCAGACATTCCTGGCCATCAGCTCCATGTGTTTATGGCTGCAAAACACGGGAGTGCCAGTGTCAAACCCAAGCCAGCATCTTTCCAGTGAGCTCTAAAAGTTCAGACCACAAAGCACTGGCACTGGTGCAGCGCTCCTTGCTGGATGTCCCTCTGAGATTTGATGAAATCAAGGAACAGCAGGGGAGAGAAAGACAGAAAGAAGTGAGGAAAAAGAGAGGCTGGACAGAATACAGGGGATGTGATGCAATGCTCCCACGCTGGTGCCTGGGCCATGGAGCAGAGCCTGGCCACCGGCATGGCTGAGGAAGGAGGTGGCAGTGATCTCTCCTGGTACTGAGCTTCTCTGAGGTGCTTGACCAGAGTTTTGGTGGATAAGCATCCGCTAGGTAGGGCTGACCTTCCAGGGGGGTGCGTGGTGGTCCTCCCATCCCGATATCCCCATGACGATAAATTCTACACCCAGAAAATGCATGCCATGGACTGAAACAAGAGCTCCCTGTGCAATGCCAGGCACCAGCTCTTTCATGTATCACCAAAGCTTCGGATTCAGCACAAAGGACGCAGGAAGCGCGATGACAACAATTCAAAGACTCTTCTTGGCTTTTCCCTACAGTCATCCCTTTGAGTCTCAAGCCGTCTGTAGTTTCAAAGCTCTGTGTCTGAACTGCTGCATCCCAGAGGAGACCCAACCCTTAATGATTATTGCGCCTTCTGTGTCCATATTGAATTACAATCTTGTTAACACCAAGGCTCTCGAAGTTCCTGGGTGTTTTGAAGCTCTCACTGTTTTTTCAAAATAACCAGGGGCTTCTCCTTTCAACACTGCCTGTTACAGTTCCTAATTCCCAACTCTTCCCCAGCAGGGTGGGGCTCCAACTCCATCACATGGCTAACAGGACTGGAGGCTCGAAGGACAAGACTGAGTAATGAAAACAGAGAAAGTTGGTTATGTTCCTCCATGAGGACAAGGAGTATTTTTTTTGAGCTGCTGAGTTTCAGACAGCACCAGCAGCAAATGTAGCTAATGCCAGCATGTTCAAAGCGGTGCTGCCAGTGCCTTCCTCAAGCAGCTCCAGCCATGGACCAGCACTGAAGGGACTGTTTGCACAGTGGAAGCCCTCATATAGTCACTCAGACCTTTCTCACCATCTAACTCCTTTCTCCATCTACTGCAAAGTCTGTGAGTGGGTCTGGTGCATGCTGCAGGGGGAAGCCAGGCCCAGCAAGAGGATGTCCTAGAGCAGTGAGGACAGGAAGCCCCAAGGCCAGTTTCTCTCCATGCCATGGCCCCAGACTCTGGCCTCAGCAGGGCAGAAACATTGCCTTTCTAATGCAGAAACAGACCTACCAGCACAGGACACAGGAACTATTTGCGTGGGAAACAACAAAATTCAGCAGCAGAATCGACCCTGAGGAGGTCCCAAACAAGTTTTTGTGATAGTAGGAGACCAAAAAAATCTAACATCTACAGAGAGATATTTATACCCCAGGGAGGACAGTAACTCTCTCTTCACCTGCTAACCCTCCTCACCAGCATGGGCAGCTGTTTCCCTCCCATGGGCAGGGCTGGCTGGCCATCAGGCTTCCCTGCTCACACTGAGGACACTGTCACCTCCCCTGCCTTCTCTCCCTTATTGTTTCTCCCCTCTCCTTGCTTTCCCTGACACGTACTATCTCCTAGTCAAGATTTTTTGTTATCAATATTTCATTCTTCTGTTCTTTTCATTTTGTTCATTTGTTTCTTAATTTCTCCATAGTCTGGAAAAGCTAAAAGTGCACAGCCAGCTCTGCCTCCACTGTGTTCTTTGGGAGCCAAAAATATGAAATGTAAATTAGCTTTAAAATAAAATGTTATTTCATTAAGTAACGTGGCTGCCACTCAGAAATGTCCTCTTGCAACATACCCTGGTGATCACACAGATGTATATTATTCACTCAAAAGAACTGCATGACATATTTGAATATTGCCTTTTAAATATTTTTGATAGAACAAGACACCCTAAACCATATTCTGAAACTTGAAACTGGACCAAAAAATAACCTCTGGTTTGAAACAACTTACAATACAATTTCTTGGCAAAATGTGTATATTTTCTGAGTTTCTTTCTGCCCACATCTTCTGTTTCAGCATAAATTATTCTTCAGAATTCAGTTGGGCATATTCAGCCTTATAACAGTTTTCCTTCTAAAGCATGAGGAGTACAAAAACCAATGCACATGTTTTTTCTGAGCCTGCAGCATACCTGGCTGTTCAATGGTAAGGGTACAGAAAGAAGCAGCTCACACAGGACCAAACTGCCAGCACAGGCTGTTATTAAGGGCTGGGGACTGCTACACATAAGTTCCGTGCTGGTTATAATGAACAGATTACTAAGAGCTGGAACAGACACCCCATGGAAGTGGTTATGGCACCAAGCCTGACAGAGTTCAAGAAGTGTTTGGACAGTGGTTCAGGCACATGGTGTGATTTTTTTTGGGTTGTCCTGTGCAGATCTAGGAGTTGGACTTGATGATCCTTGTGGATCCCTTCCAACTCAGGATATTCTATAATATTATGACTCTAGTTAAGCAAATATGAGATTGAGTAATAAATCTCATTTATTGTGGATATTTTCTGTCCCTCTTTCAAGGTCTTGCTGCTGAGGGCTCTGAAAGGAGTTGCATGATACAAAAAAAGAGTTTCACGCAGCAGCAGAGTGTAAAACCAGTGTGACATCCCAAGGGCCGCTCCGGAGAGTCCTCCCTTGGGACAAAAATGTCCAGCTCTGCCCTAAGCACCAGCCCTGCCTCACTGTCCCGCTTTCCCTACTTACCCAAGGAATATGCCAGCTCCTGGTGCTGCCATAAACCCCCACACTTGCCCACACCTCTGGCTGTGAGGTGCAATACACATCCACCAGGGTTTTGTGCCATCTGGAGCACAAGCTGAGTCTACCATGAGAGTCCTTCTTGTATGTGTCCTACACTGGCTCCGGCTGTGTCCCACAAGTCCCACAGTCACTTCACCAGCTGTCACCCAAGAGGTGGGGAACACACCTGCCCTTGTGGGTCTGTGCCTCTCATCACGGAGACCTCTCCTGCAAGCTTTCCCACATGATTCAGGGAAACAAGCATCTTTATTTGTGGTGGTGATGTGATGCCTCACTGATGTATATTTAAAGGTCTGAGGTACAAACTTCATCATGGAAATCAAAACAGAAGGTATCGGGTTGGCTCTGCTGCCCTACTTGAAAGACTTGTGTATAGTGGGAAATCTGGACTTGCTACCGTCATTTTTGGAATCACCTTTAATTTTCAATAACTAACTGCAAGGAAGTGAAGAGTTTGCATCAACCCTCCCAGAAAGACTTAGCTGGGTGCTGGATTTGTTGTGGATGAGACATAGCAATCCTGTGGGTTACTTGTTAACTGCATCCACTGCTTACTCTTGGTGCTATGTGACTGCTCATCGCAGACACATGATGCTGTCATTGAACCCCAGACAGTGCCCAAGCAGAGTTCTTTCTAAGGACATGTGTGTACTTGCAGAAACAGAGGGATGACAGATGAGAAAACTCTTTTGGTTTGTTTTGCCATGTAAACAAAAATGCTTTTTCATAAACACAACCAAGGATGCAGGGAGCTGCACTGGGAAAACAATCTTAGGAAAACTACTCTTGGCTGCAAAGTTTATTCTCCCTCCCCAGAGACACTAATGAGTTGATACTTAGCACTCAGTTCCCTGCATGCCACTAGAGCTGCACCAGAGGGGCATGTGTTCAGAGATTCCAGGGACACTTCTCACAGTGATTCACCAGCTGTAGACTTCTGATTAGAGCGCAGGTTAAAGCCTCTACATTTGAGATCCTGATTTCCAACAGAGAGAGGTTGGCTCCTTCAGACAGTGCCTGTGTTAGATGTCTGAAGTTCGATCATGCAAACAGTCCCTCGCCCACCCTCAAATTCACTTAGGAATGGAAAAGAGTTGTGATTCACCCACAGCCAGCTATCACTCACACTGGCAAATGCAGGCTGTGCACGAAAGTTCTGCAAAGCCAAAGGGCTGTAAAACATCCCAGCAGCAGGATGGAGGACTCTGGGGCTTGGGGAAGAGAGAAACTTCAAATTAAAATTGAAGTGGGTGGTTTCTGAAGGCAGTTCCAGCAGCACTGCAAAACCTGACTCCATGCTCTCCAAGGCCACCTCCAGACGCAGTTACTGGGAAATATCATGTTAGGGAGCTGGAGAAAATCCTCTTCAGGCTGTTTGTCTTCAACAGGCAGAAAGTTTCTGGAGACTGGGGGCTACCCTCTGTGGTGGTAGAGATGGGGCTGGGGCCATGCATGGGCAGCGCTGTGAAGATGTCCCCATCTGTGTTTTTCCTCAGTTCCCCAGTGAACATCCCTCAGCTCTTCTGCCCAACATAGGGTGCTGTTACTGGTCAGGCCAATGATTCGATAGCCCACTTATTGGGAGCATATGACAGACACCACATACCCTAAATAGTTTCAGTATTTGCCATTTCTGAAACTCAGGCTCCTTTTTAACACTCCAAAGCTCTTAGAAAAAGTTAGACCTCCATATCGGAAGTGAAGTTTTATACTTTCCACTAACATTTTATGTAGCATTTTTATTGCTGATTGTAGTACAACACTTGCAGTCTCATAGGGCCCCTTGAACTTTGTAGCCTTAAAAATAGATGTTTTTTTGTTGAGGGATGAAAATGCTTATTAAGATATTTAGGCACTTTTAGGAAAAAAAGCCCAGTGTTTGCAGCTGGCTCCATTTACTGATTAGAGTTTCATTAACCATGGTAATAGTATGCCTGCTAGTAAATACTTGCTGGAGTATTTACTTTACAATGCTAAAGTATTGCTAGAAAACAATACTCTCCTTTGTTTTCTCATTCCAGTGAAGTTACCATAAGAATACAAAGGGGTCTGATCCCAATGGAGGGCTAGGTTGGGGTTACACACAAATGTACATATGCACACAATTCTAGATTATCTCTCATTCACACGATTAACAACCATTATTTAACCAACTTCCTTCTTGCTTTTACATAAACAGAAGGTCTGCCTATATAATCAAAACATTTTCTCCACGCAGCAAGAATTCCCACTTTCTGACTGGAAGAGTCAACATCTGACCCAGAACTGGAATTAACCATTGAAGTTTTAAAGAGACGTAAGGAGTAAAGGTAGAAGGTTTTACATGAGCCAGAAGAAGTGCTTGGGAATCGAGAGGAGGAGCCTGGCAGGACCAGACAGGGACAAACAGCAGGCAGTGGTTTCCAAGTCTCGTTGTTTCCAAGCATTTTCCTTCTTGTTCCATCTATCTCTGCATCTCCTTGCACATCCATAGAGTTGCCAAGCACAGCCTACTGTGCCGTTATAGTTCCGTTTTACATCAGTGCCTTGTTAGCTCAAGTCTGGCTCCTTGTTCTCTTTAGTCCTTTTATTTTGCATCCCTGAAAAATTTGTCTACAGTTAAGAGCCATCTGTCATCTCCTACAGACTTCTCCCTTTTGTAATTCATCTGTCACTCTCACATCTGCTAGAGATTGAGCAGAAATTAAACAAGGTCTGAATGTCTCAGAAGCTTGCCCTCTAAGACAAGAAAATAATATAAAACCTTTGTATGGCTTCCTCTGGAGCAAAAATTTAATCTGAGTTTACATCTCACTGGCTTTGTGAGGTCTCTTCCTAGGCTGAGCTTGTGTTTATCCGCACTTTGAAAGGAGTCCCTCCCTTGGTGACAGTATCCCCCATTCACTGAAAAGTACAAAAAATTATTTACGAAGATTACTCTTTAGCAGAAAGTTACCTCTGCTTGACCCTACTTTTCTACAGAGAAGCCCTACTCAAACACTTTCTGGATTGATAACAGTATTTGATATCCACCAAGGACGTGTTCAGAATTTACCATGCCATCAAGGGTATCTGCAAGGATTGTTAAGTGTTTGGGGACTTAATGGTACTGACACTTTCACTGATTGAAAAAGAAGTATATCAATTTTAAAACATACCAACTTACAAAGGAAGTGCTTTGTTAGAGATTTTTCTTTTAAAGTCTTGCTGAGATTTGTACTGACAATAAACATGCACTGATGGACTGAATTAATTTCCTATGTGATCAAAACACATGACGTGTTTGATAATGGAATTACAGAACACTCTGCTCTCATAAGGACATTGCTGCAATTAAATATTCTCTCCAGACTCTGGCACAGTTGACATATGAGCGTGCACAGGAGGGGGGGAAAGGGAGAAAGCAAGATGCATTTGCCATGGGATGGGAGGGGAAGTCAGTGAAGGAGGCAGCTACAACCATGGCAGTGGAAGCTTGTAGAGGAGAGGTGACCCAGTCAGATGAACAAATTAGGGAACAGGGAAGAAGGGAGAGTTGGTGGCATTTGGCTGTCTGCACCAGCCTTGCTGCTACCTTCTCACCAGCAGCAATCCTTATTCTGAGCACATGACAACAGGCACACAGAGGAGAAGTCCAGGTCTCATTCTCACTGAGATAAGATGCAGTATCTGATACAAGCAATAAAATTAAATGCAGCAACAGCAGCCTGTGTCTGTAGGTACCTAGTCAAGGTGTGCACGGTGATGCTGAGCTGCAGCAGCTGGGCAGGAGGCAGGATCTCATCAGGTCCTCATGGGACATCCCCAGATGAGGAGCTACTGGCTAATGAGTGCACCTCTGGACACATCTGAGCCAGCAAGCAAGCCTGTTCTGGCAAGCCAGGGCATGATCCAGAGCTGCCTGACACAGCATGAAAAGAAATATGTTAGACCAGCCAAGGTCCCATTTTTGTCTTTCTCCTTCCATTTTCCCAGGTGCAAGTTGAGCCTCGGGTACATCAGAGGGGTTAGTTTCGCATCTGTGCCAGATGAAGTCACCGGAAACCAGTGACCCCAGAGTGAGTCCCAGATGGGGCAGATCTGACTGTGACATTTGGTCATTGCAGCTGCAGGGCCAAGGAACCAGTAAAGTTGTTTGGCCACCCAACCTTTGGCAGCACTCTGTGCAGCCCTCTGCCCCATGGCAACATCTGTGCCCAACCTCTTCCCCAGTAGCATCCCAAGACAGCACAGCTTCATGAGCTATTGTGGTGCATTAATCTTTTCCTATTGGGTTTTATTGGTAAAAACGGACAAGGTTAAAAGCTTTCCACAACTTCTGAATTTACTGTTTTCAGGAAGCCCTGACACCTACACATGGAAATGAATAAGCCAAAGCACCATCCTTTGTAGCTGCATTCAAATATTAGCCACTGTAGCTGCATTCAAATATTTTCCACCCTGAGACCAGTCAGGGATTTCCCTCTCCTGCACATGGAGAAAAGGACACTTTCAAAAAAAACCCAAGGAATGGTGAGAACAACAGTTTTTCAAAAACAGTAGGAACACCTGGGGTTTCCATCCCTTTTCCGTTTTTCCCAGGTACATTGTCTTGGGGATTGTGACAGGGACAGATGGTAAGTCTTTTTGCTTTGGATTTTATAGCCTGTATTCATTTGCCAAGCTGAGCTGACCTTAAAAAGTGTATTCATCTTCCATATATTGCACTGTGCCTCACCACCTTGGTTTAAGATGTTATGTGAGTTTACTATTTTTGAAAGGAGGCAGACACATGCATTTTAAAAGCCTCCTTCTCAGTTAATCTCAGCCACTGACGTGCCTTTGAAGATTTGGTTTTGAAGGGATGTGGTATCAGCGATCTTGACAAATATCTCAGTTTGCCCATTGCTATCCAGGGACTGTGCACACAAGTTTGCTTTTACTAACTGCAGAAATACAAGCAGAACAGACTTACAGTAGGTATATAAACAAGAAGGTCATAAGGTTAATGTTTGACTCTAATCCCAATGACTTTTTTTGAGCCATGCACAAAGCATGACACCAGAAAGAATTTACTAACAACAAAGTAAAGATAAACAAGTACAAGAGCACAACCCTCTCCTTTGTACACCAGTTTCAGAAGTTGCACAAAAGTATTTAAAGTACAAATAAAAATAGCCTAGTTTTATAATAGACGTAACATTATCCATTCCTTTCCATTTTATATGCAATAAACTGCTCCAAGGTGCCAATAAATATATCAGAGGAACTTACTGATTTATAAATATTTTGAAAAAATAGAAACTATTGCTTAAATAACCACTGTAGAGAGAAAATAATCTCCCACAAAATCTATTAAACTGGGTTAACGAACTAGCAGGAAAAAGTTTCAAACCTATTCCCTCAACATCTAATTCAGAACAATTCTTTCAAGCTGAGTTTCAGACAAAAATAATGAGGAAAATTGCTGAATATGGTCTTTAGTGAACAGAAAATAAGTCAACTATTTACAGAAATGTTTGCAAGCTGTGACAAATACATTCAGGATTGTTTAGTTATGTGCAAGGTGATTCAAAATACAACAACTATATTATGGCTGTTAGAAAGGCTTTGTCAAAATTTAACAATATTGCTAAGGGCTCTTGAGACACAGATAGCAGATACAGGCTAGTAAACAAACCCCATAATAAGAGCACATAGTTTACAAAAAATACAAATGCTACCAGCAAACCTACTCACATTTCTTTTCACAGATAAATGTAAAACCTTATCAAAAGTTACTGCTTCTGTGCCCAGAATATTTGTTCTGTTTCGGGACAGTTTACTTTGGCAACTTACTCAGCTTTGCAGCTGTAATTAAATGATGAAGACGAGACAACGTGACTCTGGAGAGATCATAGGAAACTGCATCTTATCTGTTTGTCTTTTATTTACAGAGCTCTTCATGTTTTGGCCTCCCTAATGCATTTTTCATTAAAAATGAGGACAAGTTTGACACACAACCTTCTCCCTCTGTGCACACAGGAACCGGGATCCAGAGGCAGAATCTAGCAGTTTCTACCACCTCAGCTTCTTCCCATCAGCAGTTTTTAAGTGATTTCCTCTGCTTTGGAGAACAGACATGTTTCCCAGCACTGCCTTGCCCCATGACGGGGAAAACATTCAAGCCCACTTCTGGGTCTGCAGAAGTAAGTCTCAGTCAGAATTAAGTCCACATCTAATTCAGTGTGAGCATATATTATTCCCAACATGGGAGTATCCTGTGTCCAACATTGCCTTGCTATGGAGGACCCTGTAGACTCTTGACAGTGTTTTACTGCCAGTCCATGTGTGGTGGGGTGTCTCTGCTAAGGCCCAGCTGAAGGATTTGCCCAGGGCAACATATGAACTCCCATGGAGGACTGAGGCTGGAGATTTGGAGGGCTGGATGTCTCTCAAATGCTGATCAGAGGAGTGACCATGAACCCCATGATGAGGATGGCACTGCCTTCTCTAGGGGACTCTCAGGGCCAGAGGGACAGTGTACTGTTCACATGGTGACACCTCCAAGAAGGCAGAGACAGAGCCCTGCTGCCATGGACCATGCTACATTGTGGCAATGGCAGAATCCTCCAGTTCCATCAGCAGATGGAGTGGGATTGAGTTCATCTAACATCTGAAAGGTGAGGGTTCGGTCATCTTGGCTACCTCTGTGGATGGTGCAAGGGAAGACTCTAAGTCAGTGGAGAGCAACCACTGGAGTTACCAGTCTCCCTCCCCTGGAATGCATGGGTAACTAGCTCCAAATTAGTTGGAACTTAATCACAGGGTGAATGTCTGTGTCTGGATGAGCAGCACTGATCTCTTTCCACATGCTTCCTTCCATCCAAAGTACCTCCCTAGAAGGACCAATTTCTCTAGTGAATCATAAACACAGTCTGGGGTACCTAAATCAGCTGTAAACTTCAGCAGGGCACTTACTAAAACTAAGTAAGGTGTATCCCACCATTATTGATTTGCTACTCGGATGTCCTGGGCAAATCACCACATAGTGCCTACATGCAGGTACCATGAGAAGGGGGTCATGGTCCTGCACCAGAGGGAGAGAATGACTCTCCAGTTGTCTTGAATGAAGGCTGGTGTGGAGGTGACTGTGAGAAACCAGGAGACCATGATTTGTCTCAAGGCACAGCCGTTTCTGAGCAAGCTCCTCAGGCCCACCCAAGTGATGAGTTTGGATTTCACCCCGTTCACTGGCATCAGTGGTTGATGTGAAGTCTTGGGCTGTGAAGAGTGGCATGGTTTGATCTCTTATCCATCAAAATCTGTTCATGGTTAAGTGTGACACTTCATGGCAGCAGAAGTGTAAATTACCTTCCAGTCAGGAGTCTTCATCCAGAGGGCTCTTTTTTTCCCCTCTCTCACTATTTTAGCATTCCCTCTGCTATTATTCTGACAAGGAGATTTAGAAACGTTCATACTTTCTGATCAGCAAGCTGGAAATGTCTCAACACGAAATGTAACCTTCACAAGAGGAAACATCATCCTAAATTGCAGAGAGATATGAAATACCCCTGCTGGGATGCAGTGGTGGGAAATCTGTTGGCAATAACAACTGCAACAGCAGGCCCATAAAACATGCTTACCAGGGCTGGGATTCACTGAAACACAAAAAAGCTGTGCACCGACAGACGTGCATTTCAGAGAATCAACAACCTCTGTGAAGACCCCCCCTGCTTGTGGCGAACCCCTTGGTCAGGGGACAAGCGTGGGGACAGAAGGCTTGGGTTTACACAGGAAATTTAAAGAGCTGTTACATCTCTGTCCCCTTTGCCCCTGCCCAGCCCCAGCCACCAGCACAGTGCAGGCAGCACGCTCCCACCAGCATCACTGCAGCCGCTCAAGGGATGGTGGCTGTCAGCAGCCTTGATGGAGTTGCAGAGAAAGGCATCAATCTGGCCAATACCAATGGGTTCTCTACACCCAAAATATTCTTCAAATGTCTCCAAATGTTCAATGAGCAAAATCCCTGCCTGCCCTGGGAGCACTGCTGCTGGCCCTTGCCTTTGCTTTTATGGGTTCAGCAGGGCATTCTGGCAGGAATATATTAACTCAAAACCCAGAGTAATGTGCAATAGAAAAGTAGTAAAAAGTTTCTGTTCTTCTCATGTGTACACAAATTTTTTCTCAGTTTCTGAGCAGCAATGCCCTGAAACAGGCAGAGATATCTTTGAAAACTAGATTCTCATTAGGGACGGGAATTGAATTTCTCAAACGTTCTTATGACAACACAAAACAAACAAAAAAAGGCAAAGGGTTTGTCTCTTTGCCATCATCAGCTGTGTCAAGAATTTGCTTCCATAATGAAGACAACTTGGCTGAAGCATTTTCAACCTGCAGAATAAATTAACTGGTTTTAAAACAAAATATAAACCTATATCACAACTGACAGACAAGATCTGTCAGATTGGCTTCAATTTAAAACTGAGCAAGTATCACCAGTACTCCCTCTGGGTTCAAAGTGATACTGCTTCAGTTGTATTCTTGGCTCTTTCTGTCCTCCTGTGAGTTCCCTCCGCCACACAATTGTGGAAATCTGATTTTAAACTGATGCACTCAGATCTTCCCAAGCATGATAGATTTTGTATGAAATGAGAAACTCCTGTTGGTGCCAGGAGATGGTGTTTCTAGGCTCTGCAGCCAGAGGCAACTAAACAAGACAGGATAGGTGTCTGCACACTGAGGAGAAAAAAAAAGACCAGGACACAAGGTTTTCTGGTGTATTTCGCAAATGATGAAGTGCAATGTAAAGTTTACACCCAGTCAATATACCTTACAACAGCCTAACAATTTCTAAGGATACAAAAACTATATGTAGGTAGGTTAGAAATGCAAGTATTAAATATTTGCTAAAATTCTTTAATCCTATTGAGTTGTTACTCTACTTCTCTCTAAATAGTTATCTTTCCCTGTATGCTTGCAAACCTCAGGAGCATCTTTCAGCTGGCCTGGGAACTGGATAAGGGAATCTACTGTCTCAGCAAACAGAGCACAAACTCAGAGGCAGGACAGCACATAAGTCAATTCAAATGAATGTGCTGTTATTCAGACACATAAAACAGAAAAGGCCTTGCCACTACTTAGGTTCTGACATGAATTTAAGAGGAATAAGTGGCTGAAAAAGCCCAGGCAGTGTTGTGGGCAAAGTCTTGGCACTGTACATGCCCTGTGTAGGCTGGGACAGGACTGGTGGTGCCCTGAAAAGAGCACCTCCTGGTTACAGTGGGTTCAAAAGCCGGTAAGACAAATTTCTCTAAATAAACCATCTGGTTAGCCCCACACACACACTTGTTTTGCCCAATTTTAGACAGATTCAAATTGACAAACATTTTCCAGAGCTCTGACCTTTCCCAGTCTGCCTATCTCTGGCTTCACCTCTAATTAACAAGTGTTTTCTCCTGAAGCATCTATTACGCATCTATTCTAAGCAAAAAATAAACATAAAGAGGCTGTTCCCACCCAGAGCCCACCCCAGGGAAGTATCCATGAGATCTCTGATATTAAACAGCAAGCTGCTGTCTGCTGCCATTTCCCCAAGATCATCAGCAAAATGGAGAGCTTGCTCGTCTTGTAAACTCCTCACACGCTGCCAAGGCAAAACATACACCTCAGTATCCAGAGAGCACACAAATGCAGAGAGCACTAAAAGGCAGGATTCATTTTTTCCCAATGATGTCAAAAAGCCCTTGTATCCTGCTTCATGATGTGGCTAGGAATGCTGGAAGGTCCTAAGAGGATGAAGACTTTTCTTTGCCTTAGAAGAGACAGTGCAGATCAGCTCGGCAGAGGCAGTGGGTTCCTGATGTAAAACATGCAGCAAAATCAGCTTTGGGTGTTTTCCTGAATGTGTTGTCCATACCCATTTCTCATTCCCTCTCTGGCACTGTATTGCTCAGCCCCTGACTCTATGCCAACACCACTCTTCCTGTGGTAAACTCAAATACAGATTAAGAAGGTAATCCAGTTTTAAAAAATGTAAGAAAATATATATTTTTTTTTTTACTTTCTAAAGCTGTATTTGCTCTCAAACAGCTCCACAGTGCAGCCTCCAAAGGGGTGATCCAGCACAAAAGAGGAGATGCATGAGGCAGGAGTGACTGTAAAGAATGCAGGTAAGAAGTAAAAACATTGTAGAGAACATTTCCACCCAGCACTGGTTACAGTGAAACCAAACCACCTCTCTGCAACACTTGTGTATGATGAGTACAAAGATGTCAGCATTGTCAGGAGCTCCTTAGTGCACGGCTGGGCTTGATGAGCATAAACTGTACAGTGAAGTGACAAATCGAGCATGCATGAAAAGGAAAAAGAAGCTCACGACCTGTGTGGTACCTCTATCACCCACTCCTTAGCCAGGCTTTCAAAGGTGACAATGGACTTCCCTCAATACCCTGTGCTCCCACAGGACCATCTAGATGCACCATGACAGAGTGGAGCCATTTACCATTTTGTAGACTGAGATGAGATCAATTCCAGGACAAAATCCTCAGAGCAGGATACCGTACAAAGACTTGGAACTAACTTTCACTCTTTTTTTGCAGTTCAAATTTACCAGGCAACAGTCAGAAAAGGGATCCAAAGCATAAAACTTTGTGAAGGTCAAAATCAGGGTCCACAAAGAGCAGCACACAGCAGCGAATGGGTCCAGTGTTTGCTTAGCGATCTGAGCACAGTGCTAGAAGAGCAACCAAGAGTTAGTTATCAGAGCAATGGATACTCCAGATACTGTCAACAAAAGGATTCAGCCTGAAAGCCAGTGGGACCATTATTCATGTAAAGCTATTTCACAAACCATGGCGTTCCCTGAAAACCTGATACAGAGCAAAGCAGATAAGAAGGTGAAGAAGGTTTCCAGAGGTGATCCAAGAAAGCATGTGAAAAATGTCTGCATGAAAAAAAAGCACATGGGAAAGGGCACAGTTTGTAACAGTACTAGGGGGGAGAAAATGCGATGGTAAGATGATTTTTTGAGCTGCAAGCTTCAAGTTTGCAAGCTACATACAAGCTAAGAGGATATGTACTGACTGCAGATAGTCCCTCAAGCATCTGACAGCTGCCTGCCAAAGCACCTCCTAAAATGTGATGATCTAGCAGACAAAGTCCTGCCAGCTCACACACAAAATGGAGAAGGATTGATCATATGACTGCTGCAGATGAGATGCTGTAGGAAGTGTTTGTAGCCAAGGCAGGCCAAGGCAGCATATTCCGAAGCTCTGTCAGGTAAGTCAGGCAAAGTCTCAGTGCCGGGTGGGTTTTGTTTGATGGCATGGTGACCATATCACTAATAGAGAGCAGTACTTTGCAAAGGGTATGAGGAAATCAGTTAATGATTAAAATATCTCAGAAAAGAGCTATCACTGAGAAACTTTTATACTGGACAATGGAATTAGGGAAGACAGAGATGCCAAAAAAGTATAGGCCAAGACAGGCTCATGTGAGTCATGTGAGGAAATTATTCATCTGCAGCAATGTAGGCATAGAAAGAAAATGGAATGCTCCTTGCTCTTCCGAGCTGTCCATGATAACAGAGGTTGCATCTAAACAGAGGATTATGGATATCCTACCTTTCTTCACTTTAGTACATGTCAGAGAAGCAAACACTAGCTAGTGAAGATCATTTCTGGTTTTAATTTCATTCCAGAGGAAGAAATAACTATGTCACCTTAACTTCCCAACTAAAACAAACCAATCACTTAAATAAAGCCTTTTCTGGTACTTTCCAAAATGTTTCTTACAAGTACTGCTCCATCTCATCCCTCTGTGATGTATTGCGTATGTGGGAGATGAAGATCCAAAAGGGTAAATGAATTCCATAAAGCCTGCGGGAGTATTGGTAAAAGAGGCAAGATAGTATTTCTGTGTCCTACTTAATAAAAAGAAAGTCATTTGTCTTGTTTAATTGGAGATGTCCAGATTCCTTCTCCAATCTATATATCAATAGATGCTTATCCTCTCTAGACATTGCAGATTTTACTTATTGTGCCAAGTTAAAGGAACAGTTTCTATTTTTATGGTTGGTTTTACAGCATGCTTAAGCATACCACATAAATTGCTTCATAAACATCAGAATATCACAATGCAAACTTCATTAAGCTTTAGTAGAAGTAACTACATTGTCAACTAAATACATGATTAAGAAAATGGCAACCAACTTACTTCTTGGCTCTCATACCTTAGAATTTGATTACTATAAATACATACAATTGTTTGCACTGCCAAATACTGTACTTCAATGTTTGTCCATAAAATGTAATTTGAAATGCATGTAGGATGGTACAGCTTTTGTCAAAGGAAGTTATTATCTGTGATAAAAGCAATTTTGGCCTTAGAAATACAAACTAGAGTATTCAGACGGGAAATTTAATAAAAACAAAACAAATGTAGAAAGGAAAAGGGAGGTTAGCAATATGGCAAAGCAAAGCCAGATGTAGCAGTAAATATCTGCCCAGAGGCAAACCTGGACTGCTGCCTATCAGAGTGGCAGCACAGCTGGTTTATTTTTTACACTGGACATGGTGGGTAGGCAGACAACAGGCAAGTAAGCACTTAAACTAAGAAAAAGCCAGGTTAACCTTACATTTTGTTCTGACGTATTATCTTAAAAGAGAGAAGGACCATTTCATCAGGGAGCTTTCTGGGTTTGGTTTTGTGTTTAAAACAAATGCCACTGCTTACATTTCATCTTAACAATTGTCTCAATTGCAGAGGTGAGTAAGAAAGCAAGTGAGCCAGGAGCGCTGAGTCTGTGTGAGCTTTTCTCCAATGTGCAGTGGAGATGCACCAAATCTGTGCAACTCCTGCCCATGGACAACCTCCACTTCTGCAGGGCTGGAGTGCTACCCCCAAATGAAATGTCCTTTTCTCCCACCTCAATTCCTCTCCCAGCATGTAACACACAAAAAAAACCCCAAAAAACTTTGAAAACCGCAAAACAAGGCACTCTCTGTGCATCAAGCTCAAGTACACTTCCCCAGGATAAGCAGGTTTAGGTGCAAGGAGAATTTCCTTGGTGAAACTCACATTGGGAGCCAGTGACCTCACTTAGAATAAACAGAAAGTTTGAATAAATTCACTGTACTGTATAAACTTTTTGTTTCAGATTGAAAATGTCAGAATGAGGATGTCACAGGAGAATATAGACTAATACACAAAACAAGCTGGCTCACATTACTGTCTCCCAGTTTTTTGTTTTCTTATTTTGGTCATATATCCTGAAGTTGTATCACTCCATAGTAACAACCTGCTGAGTGAGAAGGGGATTTACAGCACTTTTCTCTGGTTCTTAAAGTATTTTCATCACTTAGCTGCCATTTCAGAGTTAAAGAAGAAGTAGCTACACATTTTGGACTGACCTAGTTGTTTTCTCCCTTTTGAAAGAAAGTTTTGTCAGTGACAAATGTGACAGAAAGTATGTTGTCTTGTGGAAGGGAAGCAGTGTCTGTTATTCAAGGGTACATCTGAACTAAATTATCATGCTCTAAAGTTTGGACTGATTTTTCAGTTAACCAACTGGTTTACCATGTTCCTTTAATAATTTAATTATTGGAGAAATAAGTTATCTGTCAGTGTTTCTCTACCAAGAGTTTATACTGATCAGCCTCAGAGCAAAGCAGGGCAGGGTAGAGGGGCAGCAGAGCCTACAACTGGGTAGCTGGTACCTGCACCTCTGAAGTCAAAGTGGGTTCAGAATTGCTACCCACAAAGAACAGACATATTAACCTCCACAGAGGATTTTATCCCTGTACACACAACTGTACGCTGCCACTGGAGTTCTCTCCGCAAGAGGAGTTGGGCAGGTTCAAGATTTAAGCCACATTTTCAGCTGATTCGTGTGGAAATTCCTAGCTCGGTTGCAAAGGCATAACTGGGGTGCTCTGGTAAGGCACAGCCAGGCAAGGCCCTGACACAGGGCAGGGGGCTGTGCTGCAGAATGGATGTGCCCCTGCCACAGAAGGACTTGGCTGTTCATGGCTAACAGGGACTGCCCACCCAGGGAGGACCTGATGGGGGCAGGCGTGAAGGGTGGGAGTGGAGGGCACTGAAGAGAACTAAGTTGGCTGCAGGCAAAGGGTCCCATGCACATTCACAGTAACAACTCGGGAGAGACTGCTCTTCTCAGCATTATTTCATCCTGTGTAATTGGTGTCATGAGGAAGGCACCAGCTGCCAGACGTGTGTGGGGAGAGGCAATGTAAAGGCGATGACAGAGGGCATCTGTGGCATCTTCCCTTACACTACCAAGATGCTCAGTGTCAAGCGAAGGAGAGAAAGAGCAGAAGTGACCTGGAGATGTGTGTGATCATGGCATTGGCACTCCTGAGCTGGCACCCAGGGGATGGACAAGGAGTCATTTGACAGCACCTTGCATAGCTTAACTGCAGCAATCCGCTTCCAGCATGAGCACTGAAACTCCATTCTAGAAATGTTTTGACTCAGAACCAAGAGGCTTTTCCAGTTCTGCTATGAGTTTAGTTTCTCGACGTGATATCCTTCTTGGCTCCCTAAGCTTTCATGTGGCAGCAGGACTGGGCTTCCAAGCTACAGCAAATCACCTGACTGCACAGAAGAGGCAGATGGAAAGTAAAGGTGGAAATAAATATGGGGTGATATTTTCCCTCATAAGGAATAGGGACGATTTATTTTCTCCACAAATCTTTGTTGCCTAAAGTATTGAGCAACTCAGCTTAAACCAATGAGAAAAATTAACACAACAAGTAATGAAACAAGACTCTCCAGACTGGTGCAACTAGCTCTTCTGAAGTGGACTGCCCCAACACAGGCATGTAGCCCTCCAGGCTTTTCCACTCTGGTTTCCGTATGTAGGCAGCTTTATGCATTATATTCCCAGATCTGATCCCAAGTTGGGGATGCTAGAAACTCATCTACAGGAAACATACTGTAAGTGTTGGAGCTCTTTGTCATCATATCTAGCATTGGGAGCTTCAATGAAGCTCTTTGCAAACAGAACTCGCTGCCTGGACTCAGCACTCACTCTCCTCTTCGAGGAGCAGTGGGTAGACAGAGTGAAGTGACAGGGGTTGGCTGACAAGGTCATTTACAGAAGAAGCTAAGAAGTTACCTCATGACTTGTGAATGCTGATCTTATGCCCTTTACACAACTCAATGAGACTTTAAATTATATGCTGTGGAGAGTCAAGATCATAAATAAAAGGGAGGGCTCCTCAGATAATGGCATTCCAATAAGCTTACAAATACGCCTCATTTGGGAACATATTACATTACAATTTTGGACTTCCCAAATTATCTTCTGTTCTATTTATTACCAGCAGCTTTGTATCAGACTCATATTTTAAGTTCTTAATTTGCGCAACTTTTATTCTACCTCAAAAAATACTATTTTCTTTAGCCCCTTAATCTCAATGCTCTTACCACCCAGGAATCAGAATTGACCAAGGACATCAGGAAAAACCCTGACATACCCCGACATTTTCTCCCAGTTGACCAGTTGAGAAACCACTAATTCTGCAGCACCACAATCAGCCCCATAGCAAGAGGTTCACCTTCGCTGGCACTGTCCAGATTCAGGATCGTGCTTCAAAGGTCAACGTTTTGGTCCCAGGAAAACGCAGGCCAAACAAATGTGAGATTTTACATACAGAATTATACCAAGGACACCAAGTACAGGTACACGTAGAAAGGTCTCAATTATCCAGCACAAACAGCCAACCCAGTTCCATCAAAGTGTTCTGAGGTCCTGCTTAGGATTTCAGACGTGTTCTGAGGAGCAGCTGCTTCTCCAGGACATATGTTTTAGTCTGGGCAGGATCAGGTCCTGAGAGTTTCCGGTGCGTGTTTCAAAGAAATCAGCCTCGGCCTTAGGTATCAAAGTTGGCAGTTGTAAATATTTATTCATTAAAGAAAGTTCTTGTTTGCTCCTGGTGCAGCTCCATAGCCTTGTAAAGACTCACAAACAAGGGAAATGTATGGGCAGTGAAGGGGAGGGAGGAATTTCTTTCCTTTCCTTGTAAGTTAAATAAAAATTACAAAACCAGCTTGCCTTGTGGAAAATAAACTTGTCCAGTTTTGTATACATGTGTTTACTGTACAAACTTTCAGTGACTCAGATGTGAAATGTGCCTCAGGTTTGTTATGAGTTTTGTTTAGTTTTCTAACTATCCCTGAGAAAACATAGGCCACAGTTCAGGCTGATGTCTATCCCATCCAGTAGATTGCAGAGGATGCACAGTAAAACCCCAATCCTGTGAGTGTTCATGCATGCATGAATAGACCTGCATTCACTGCGCTTTTTCATGCATGTAATCATCCACAGGATAAGGGCCTCAGGCACAGTGAAGAAGTTGAGTTCCTACATTTAATCAGGGTTGGAATTTGTTGCATTATTTTGACATAAACTGTTCATCTGATTTCAGAACTCACTGCTGCATTCATGCCAGTATTCCCAGCTAGGCAGGACTGATTTTTAGGAAGCTCTAAGAGACTGCTTTTCCTTTCCTGTCAGCATTGATCTCCGTCAGATCCAATGTGCCTCCTTTTTAATCATCTTGCTTCTCCCGCAGTTCTCTGATTAGGTCACATTTCAATTTGTGCCCGCAGAGTTGCTCCCATGTTAGTGTCTGGCAACATTACAAACACAATTTCTTGGCATTCGTGATTGAACCAGGTCAAGGACCCCCAGGTAACTTCAGAGAGTTGGAAACTTTCATGGGTTTGAGCTATTTCTGCTTCCTTGTGCTGCATAAAGAAGATCTACAATATGGCTGTTAAGGTGCATTTGATCTGTTTGAAACTACAGGGAACTACGTGTCTCTCATTTTGCTTGCCTGGAAAAATTTATTGTGACTTCAGATGCCTTAATTGAGTGCCTCAGAGTGTTGACTTTCAGCAGCAGTCCCACCTATTCCCCACATCCGTCAGTCATTGAGGTTAAATAATGTGTGGTACTTAAAAAAAAAAAGAAAAAACAAAAAAAACACCACTTCCTCAGGTAGTCCACAGTCCCTTGGATCACGTAGTTGATTTCACTCATTCAGTAGCTAGCAGGGGTAGGGAGAAAGGAACCCTCTGAAACCACCTGCTGTCAATCTGGGGGTTTGGGATGGACCCAAGAAGCCACAAGTTAGCAGCACCAGGCAGCTTGGGAGTTAAGACTTGGATCGTATTTTCATTTGGGGGCTTCTGACCTTTTTTTTTGTTTGTGATGAGAGATGAGAACCCCCCTTGGTGAAAAAAATCTTCACCTCAAGTTAGCTCATGGTCATCTGAGTGAGGCTGGCAAAGACTGGGCAGTTATCTGGAGATGGCAAAGCCAAACAGAGCAGGAAAGACTTGCCCCAGGAGCGGTGTTTTGGAGCCCCAGATGTCAGAGGGAATCAAAGAATCATTTAGGTTGGAAAAGAGCTTAAGGATCATTGAGTCCAACTGTTAACCCAGCACTGCCCAGTTCACCACTAAACCATGTCCCTAAATGCCACAATTCCACATCTTTTAAATACCTCCAGGGATGGTGACTCAACCATTTCCCTGGGTAGCCTGTTTCAATGCTTGACAACCTTTTCAGTGAAAAATTTTTTCCTACTTTACAATCTCAACCTCCCCTGGCGCAACTTGAAGCCATTTCTTCTTGTCCTATCACTTGTTACCTCAAAGAGACCAATTTCCACCTTGCTACACCTTCCTGTCAGGCAGTGGTAGAGAGCAATGAGGTCTCCCCTGAGCCTCTTGTTCTCCAGATGAAGTACCCCCAGTTCCCTCGGCTGCTCATCATCAGGCTTATGCTCTAGTCCCTTCACCAGCTTCATTGCCCTTCTTCGGACACAGGAAGAAACACATGGGGAGTTTCTTGCCATCCTAGCAGGGACAGCAAGGAGGTCACTAATACCAAACCCTGGGATGTTGAGAGGAGATCTCTTTGACAGGTGCACGGTTATGTTAGGACCTCCATTCCCTGCCAGGCACAGGAAATGCAGAGATACCCAACACCTCCAGGCAAAGTCCTGAGCAACACTTCTACTGCACACACACATTTCAGTCACTTGTCTGTGAACAGAAATACATGAAAACTACAATCCAGTTTCATGGACTCTTGGTAACATGCTGTTTATTGTTCCCAGAGGAACAATAAGGATTCTTAAAAGCAGATGGACTCAGACACTGATGATTTGCTGTAGAAGCAAAACAATGGGCTAGATTTTTTAAAAATAGAAAATATATCCATTACACAAGTAAAACCCATTCTCTTCTATTCACAAAGTGGGACAAGACGGACAACGTTTTGCAGCAACTTTTGATGCAATTTTGATGCAACTTTTGATGCAACTGAGTAAAGGGTTTTCCTCATAGTAATTATGGAAAAATCAAACATGAGCAAGGACTTGAAAATTAATATAAGCACAGAATCACAGAATGGTTGAGGTTGGACAGGGCCCCTGGTCCAACCCCCCTGCTCAAACAGGGCCACCTACAAGTTGTCCAGGACTGTGTCCAGACATCTTTTTAATATCTCCAAGGATGGAGAATCCACCATTTTCCTGGGCAACCTGTACCAGTACTCGTTCATTCTCACAGTGAAAAAGTATCTCTTGATGAACAGTGGGAACCTGTTATGTTTCAGTCAGTGCCCATTCCCTCTGGTCCTGTCACTGAGAGCCACTGAAAAGAGTCTGGCTCCATCTTCTCTGCACCCTCCCTTCATGTATTTATACACATTAATAAGATCACAGCCTCCCCTAGTTTTCTCCAGATTATACAGTCCCAGATCCCATATCCTTTCCTCAGAGAAGAGATGCTCCAGCCCCTTAATCATCTTTGTGGCCTTTCATTGGACTCTCTCTGGTATGTCCATGTCTTTGTCGGCCTGAGGACCCAGAACAAGACACAGCACTCCAGATGTGGCCTCACCAGTGCTGAGTGGAAGGATCACTCCCTCAGCCTGCTGGCAGTGCTTGGTCTCATGCAGCGCAGGACACCATTGGCCTGTTCTGCTGCAAGGGCACATTGCTCACTCAAATTCAACTTGGTATCCACCAGGACCACCAGATCCTTTACTGCCAAGCTGCTTTCCAGTGGGGTGACCCTCAGCATACACTGGCACCGAGGATTGTTTCTTCCCAAGTGAGGGATTTAACATTTCCCCATGTTGAATTTCATGAGGTTCCTTTCACCACATTTCTCCAGTCTGTTGTGTCCCTCTGGATGGCAGCACCACCCTCTGCAATATCAGCCACTCCTCCCAGGTTTGTGTTATCAGCAAATTTGCTGAGGGTGCACTCTGCCTCATCATCCAGATCATTGACAAAAATGTTAAACAGGACTGCATTCAGTGTTGACTCCTGGGGAATACTGTCAGTTATTGGCCTCCAACTAGACTTCGTGCCACTGATCACAACCCTCTGGGCTCTGCCATTCAGCCAGTTTTCAATCCAACTTCTCCGCTCATTCAGCCCATACATCAACAGTGTCAAAGGCTCTGCTGAAACCCACGTAGACAGCATCCACTGCTCTCCTCTCATTTACCAGGCCAGTCATTTCATTGTAGAAGTTTATCAAGTTGATCAAACATGACTTCCCCTTCGTGAAGACATGCTGACTACTTCTGATGATTTTCTTCTCCCAAATACTCCACCACCTTCCCAGGGATCAAGAAAAGGCTAACTGACCTGTGGTTCTCCTTCGTGCCATATTCTCCTTCATGCCATGTTCTTGAAGGTAGGCATGACATTTGCTTTCCTCCAGTCTTTGGGTATTTCTCAAGTTGCCATGATCAAAGATTATCAAGACTGGCCTTGCAAGGACTTTTGCCAGCTTCCTCAGCACTCATGGGTGCATCTCATTGAGGCACAGTAAAATCTGAGGCAAAGAGGCACTTAGTACTTTGGTCTTTTCCATATCCTGTGTAACCAGGTCCCCCATCTCATTCAGCAATGGGCCCACATTTTCTCTAGGCTTCCATTTGTCACCGAAGTACCTGAAGAAGCCCTTCTTGTTAAATCCCTGGCCAGATTCAATTCCTTTTGGGCTTTGGCTTTCCTAACTTCGCTCCTCAGTGTTAAATGTCTCTGTATCCTCCCAGGATACCCATTCTTGCTTCCACCCTCTGTATGTTTCCTTTGTAATGCAGCAAAAGCAAGGTGCAACAAAGGGTATTCCCTTCACTCCATGGAATAGTTACTGTCAAAAATTAACCTGATTAAACTCAAGCCATTACCAAGATTGAAAAAATATAAAATCTGAGAAGAATTGTTATAAGCAGAGCATCCCTGTTACTACTCCACACTTCTAGAGAAGGCTAACAGAGAACATCAGGTGGCCCAACCCAGCCTTCTGTAGGTCAGCATTACACCTGGATTGAAACCAACGTATATGCATATACACACATCAAACACATGTATATACACATCAAACTGTGTAACTGAAACCAAACTATATAACATAAATATCAGGTATTATATAGCATGTATAATAAGGCTTCTCTTCAAGAGCTAGTGGGGCCTTTACTTTGATGAATTAACATATTTTAGAGGGTGTGTATCTGATTCATGATTAAAGCTTATATACTTCTAGCACCAGAAGAAATTAAACCAATTTGCTGATCCTGTAGGTAGCTTGGTGTTAGAAAGAAGAGTTGTTTCTTTTCACATGGTAAACCCAGTAACCATAGGTGGAGGGGAATTAACCCACATCAAAAAAAAGAACCAGTTTTCCTAAATGAAATTTTGTAATGTGAAAGAAATACTTTAAAGAAACTAATGAAGTCTAAATATTGCATCATAATTTGTCCTATTAATGTTGGTATCATTACTTTAAAATACATGTTACTGTAGATATTATATTTTTCAGACATCTAAAGTAGGGCAAAAGGAAAGTGCCATAAAAACCAAACAGATTTATGTCAGGGTGTATTTGCAGATGCAGAATTTTCTTGTGTAAACCCCAGGTTTACAATTATATATTACACATAGAGTGCAAGTTCTGTGTTTGAAACTGTCCAACACTTTCAAGAAAGCTAATATATCTGTTTTGATTTTCATGAAATTCAGAACATAGAAGATCAAATACACTCAATAACTGATGCTAAATGTCGATGACATACCAGCAGAAAGGAATTTTTTTCCCCACAAATATGGTATGAACAGAATGTGTTGGGAATAATGTCATTGCCTACAACAAGCCCTTTTCTCAAGAGTACATCTCTCCTAACAAATGCTGAAAGTGGGCAGTACAAGCGGCCCCTCTCCCCATTTCCATGCTTTGCTGTATGATCTGTTCAGTTACCATCTTTGGGGCACTTAGGACTCTAAATTTAGGACTCTAAATCCCAACTCTTCCCTAAAAGCTTGTCTTAAGTGGTAGGGTTCAGTTCAGAGGGCGCACAGCTCCCAGAAAGACTGGGAGAGAAATCCTAAGTGTCTCCAAAACATGTAAATGTGTCATTCCCATCTACCCATGAACTTGTGACCGAGGTCCTGCCCTCCTTCCTCATTCAGCTCATGCAGTCTACACCCAAGAGACCTTATCCCACATCACTCTGATCCAAATCCCAACCCTGTGCCACCATGACCTTCACCACCCTTGTGTTGCACATCCCCCAGGGTCCCTCTGGTGCACTTCACCCTCCTTCTGCATGTTGTCTCCTTCCCACGTGAAGGATACATAAGAAACTGCAGTACGAGTCAGGCACCATGACTTGTACATTCAACGTTGGATGGATGCAGCATTTTTAACTTTTTAGAAGTGTAGACCATATCTGACTCCACTTTGTCCTTCAGACAGATCCAAGCTCAGCTACCTACAACTTCTCAAATGCATGAGAAAGGCCACTGTCTGCCACCCCCACTCATCCACTCCTGGTAAAAGCTCCTGACAAAGGTTTTCCAAAGGGCTGCACCAACATGGTGCTTGCCCTTGCTCTTTGCCAGTGCAGAACACCTCCGTGTGTGTGGATGAAGTGAAGAGTCAAGAGGAGGTTGAAGAAAGCTTCCTGTTGAAGTTAGTATCTGCTCAGTATCTGCTCAGTAACATGTCTAAGCTAGAAGAAGTCTGTCATATATGACAAATTTGCTGGTGTAATGGGCACGTGCTTGCATTAGTGGTAAATAACTTTAAGCCAAGTTCTCCAGAAGTAGTTGGAGATTTTGCATATTGCAGTTCCTATTTGTCACTGTTTTGAACAAGAGAAGTGCAACCTCTCTGAAAAATCAGACTGACATCAAAACAAGTGGTTCCCAACATCTTTTTCCTAAGACTTCTGCCTGGCTTTCATACTCCTCAAAAGCATCCTGGGCACCTGTGGAAAAAAGCTGAAACTTCCTCCTCATAGCCAAGATGTATCATCCGGCCCTGCCAATGCTCATGTTTGGAGCAGCAGAAGTAGGTCAATGAAGTGTGTGCATTGAGCACTGATACATCACTGAGATTTCTAAAAGCGTGAGCAGGACAAACCTGCAGTCTCCTGCATATGCACAAATAAAACCAAAAGCCCAACACTGCTCACCTCCCGTGGGAATTTCACCTATTTGCACAGACTTTTGGGTCATCTCATTTACAAAGGTACACATCTGACCACAGGCAGCAAAATAAGCAACCAATTTTCAAAGAGAACAATTGCAAGTAAAACTTGTTACCCGGGATGATGATTTCTCATCCGCTCAGAGTATTTTTGACAAGAGGAAAAGTCCCATCTTCCCCCAAGTGCTGCTTCCTTAGAAATCTGCCCTGGCAGTTACAACCTGCTTCTCAAACACTCCGGTGTTTTGAATCCAAGCAAAATCTTTGGCAGCTGTAAACTTAGCACAGGCTCATTTTAAGTGATGAGAGGAAACAGGCTGACAGTGAGCTGATTAGAAAGCTCTTAGAGCTCTCTCAACTGAGTGGGGAGAACAGGACAACTTTCTTCGTGTGTTGCCAGAGAGGGGACACGAGGGCTGCTAGAGCCCAGCTTGCTGTCTTCAGCAAGATCATGAGGATGTGGGAAAAGACCATTTCAGGGAGGTTGAGCTGCCTTCGCCAGTCTGCCCCTTCCTGACAGCCTCTGTTCTGAAGATAATGAGGGAGGAAATAGCAAAACACTATGGTAGACACTCAATGATTTTGCAGAGACAACTGCAAGCTGTTTCCTGGCCCCAGCCTTATCTGGAGTCCCAGAAAATAACCCTTTCTCTGAGGCCAATAAATAACCCATTATGACTGGGATGAAGTATCTGGTTAAATTTTTGCTGCTGAGGGCTGCGTAGCAGGATGTGCTTTCCACAAAGAACAGGACCAAATGTATTCCTAGCTGTACTCTGGAGCAGGGAGGAAAGGCTCTGCAGAATCATCTCGCCGGGGGCAGGTGGGTTAAGTCAATGTTGTTTAAACACATTGTAGAAAATAAAGATGAAGAGATAGAATGGGAAGAAAGGGTTAAAAGGATGCACTCAAAAAGCCACGTAGAGGTTATTGAATGAACAAAGCAGCAAGCATTAAAAATAATGCAGCAAAAAATAAAAATAAATACAGGAGGAAATTACTTCATTGCAGCCCACACTGCGTTATCAGTACAAAAGCTCTAGGAGCTGCTTTTCTTTCCAAAATGGCAGCTGACAACTGATCTAAACAAAAGGTCATGAGGACAGTGAGAGGACAAGAGGGAGGCTCAGGGAAGGGGTGGATGGAATATGCACCAGAACAGCAAGGGTTTAAAGCCACAGGCAACCACAGGCAGCCTTCAGCGCTCTGTAATGAGCCCCTGACATCCCTCTGAGCTGAGGAAGATGTGTCCTAGTTCAGATGTCATCTCTGACCTGTTGCCCAGCAATGCCTCTGCTTATCACATGTCGAACTTCAGGGTCCAGCCCCCACATTTCACCAGAAAGCGACTTTCTGCTCTGCAGCAGCAGCCCCACCGCAGTGCCAGGGCAGCAGTTCCCCAAGGATGTGTATGCACAAAGAAGTCAGCAGAGAGGCTCTGAAAATTTCACAATGAAAATTTCACACAATTGGGGTTGGTTTTGCATTTTCATTACAGTTTTTATACAGCTGTAAGAATATAGTGAAACATATGAGCGTTCCACCACATTACGTCCCTACTTGGCTTAAAGGACCACCCCCAGGGTATCCTCAAATTTACTAGCTACAGCTCTACTCTACCTCCGCAAGAAAATGACCTCTGTGAAGCAATCAACTTTTTGCTGGTCCCCTGAGCAGTCAAGAAAGCAATTTACACTGCAGTTCATTCCTGCTACCTTCATAAAGAAAAAAAAAGAGAAGGAAAAAACCCCTACTCACTTCCAGCTACAAAACCAGTGGGGCAAAAATGCAGTTCAGCTGTATGGTGGTATCTATAAAACCAACTATCTTAGATGTAAGTTTTGTTTGGGGTTAGGAATTTTTTTCCTTTATAGTGAAAGAACTAGGAGTAATAGTCATAAATTCTTTCATTGAGTTTCCTGGGGTCTGAAAGACATCTGGGAGGATTATGGGAGGAATACAGTGTTCTGTAGCTGTTCTTGGAGCAGCCTTGATTTATGGCTCCATCTATAACTGCTGCAGTTCACCTGAAGCAGACACCGAAACTGTCCCTGGAGTTGAGCGATGATAAAGTCATAGTTCAGCAGCCAAACTCCATGCTGGGAGAGGCCATGGTCTGCTTTACCTTTCCCTTCCTTTGAACTAGCCCACTTTATCATTTCCTAGCCCTGGGTGCATCTCCACTGGGACGCAAGCCCCCTAGCCCCACTGTTACCTCTGTGGGACATGACTGTGGCTCCATCACACTTGGGAGCAAAGGTGGCAGTAGCGAGGTACCCTGCTACCAGGGCGGAGGGCTGCCCTTCCCAAGACAAGAAGCACCACCAGTCCCTGTTGCAAAGTATAATGGAGAGGGTGAGCAAGGAGGACACAGTAACACAGCTGTGCCTTACAGCAGTGATGTGCTTTCTTATCCCTTCTCCTAATTTGGCTCTTTCCAAACTGCAGCCTAATGATGCTATCAGAGAAACCTTATCATAGTTTTGTTGAAAAGCAGTCCTATATTAAGCAGGGATTCTGGAAAATGTTGAAGAGGAGGAGAAGGATTCATGGGCACAGACAGACACATTTTTGCAGAGGCAGATGACCAGTTCTCCACAAAGCGTCCAGAGCTTTCATGGTATTCCCAATTAGCCTTCATGCCTCTAGCTGACTTCCCATAAAAATGCTGAAGGGTCTTTGATCTCAGAGTACATGTCCTTATGAGAAGGGGAGGGGTAAAATTGCAGAGGTCGGACAAACACTTGACAGCAGTTACTGCAGCTCCTCAGACCCTGGACAGCCTCTGTGGTCCTGTGCCAGAGATTGCAGATTTGGTTTGATCAGTCCGGAGTTGAAAAGGCAGAGCAGAGCTGCTCAGGTCAAATCAGATGCTTAACTCTGTTTACATTTTGTGATGGGTGGGGAAGTTCAGTAAAAATTAGGATAAAAAAGAACAGCAGAAAAGAAAGACTAATGGGAAATTACATACTGGAAGTTTCAGCCTCTCTGTGTCACATCATCAGAGTTTGGATATCAGTTAATGGCTCAGGCAGTTTCCCAACTCAGCCTACTCAAATTATCTAGAAGTGGCAAAAAATTTGGAAGTTGTGTTTCCTTGGATCACACTATATCCCCAGCTTTGTAGCCAACACACATAGCACAGCTTTTGTATCTTACAATCTATTACTTTTTCTGATGCTAGAACAGAGCTCATACCCTGGAGGGATGAAACTAGTCCAGATGATAACAACCTAAATGGCACTAAAAATTAAAAAAAAAATGTTCATACAGATATTCTTTACTTATGTCTCTGACAGAAATTCCTCTGTGAGAAAAGAATTTCAGGCTGTAATGGAGGAGTCAGATCTCTGCTGGTTCCAGCCTTCTCGTTGACTCAATGCTTATGGAGCATGCATATAATGGTTTTTCCCCCGAGAAATCAAACTTATCCTAAAATGCCATGGAATTAAAGGGATGGACTCCCCTCCTGCTTACCTCTGCCAGAACACCCCTCATGTTAACATCTCTCTGAAGCAAAAGTAAAACAAACTGTCCACTATCATCCTAACTGTATGAAAGAGAAAGAGCTTTTCTGTGCATTGGGGCTTATTATTATCTAAAGCACTGGAGTTATTCTGGAAAAAGAAATCAGGCATTGAAAATCTAAGTGCAGGCCTGAATAAATAATTTGAAGCTGATATGAAGGCTCATGTAAACTGAGCAATGTGTAGCTGAAAAAGCAGTGGTTTGGTTCCCCTCCACCAACCCACCTCTCGGGAAGGGAGACATGCCAAAATACTGACACCAGGTACTTAGGAGCAAAAGGAGCATGCTGCAAATGGAAACCTGTAGGCAGCGGATAGTGCACAGTGGACTTTATTGTCTATTAGCTAGGAGCCAGAAGAATTAAATGTATAAACAGAAGCAATAACCTGGTGACGGGCAACACCCCAGAAGTTCAGTCTGGGGACAATATCCCAGGTTATTTGAAAAATCTTCCCTGGAGCTGGGGTGGTAATCTCTTCTGAGCAAACACTTCTAGTAAACACAGACCTTCCTGGGCTGGACTCTGCAGGAGCTCTGCCAAGGAGACCACTCCTTTGTGTCTCAATGCAACTCCTTTCATGGGGAGTGCAGTCCAGGGACAGATGCTCGGTTCTCTGTAGAGCCCCCCTCGTGCAGACGATTCACCATGTGACTATCTGGTAGCTCAGATGAACGTGGAAGACAGGAAAATGCCACTGAGTCCCAGTAAACAGATCAATTTGCAGAAAGGATGAGTAACCATTAACCTCTTTTCTTGAAAGGAGAGAAGTGGAAAGCTGGACCAGCTGGGGGCTGTGATAGAGAGGGTGCAACAGAAAATTGCTAAAGACTTTATTCTCGGTTGTCTCTGCTTTATGTGTCCCCATGTTGTGAGGTGTGGAAATACTGGAACCATTTGCATGACAGGAGGAAGAAGAGGCAGACAGAAGAGCTGCCATGTAAGAGGTATATTTCAAGACCGGTTTGTCAAATACGATTTGCATATACATTTAGCCACAGACAAAAGGAAGTAATTCATTCACCAATTCCTGTGGTGAAAATTACTGCAAGATTTATTCCATGCCCATGTGCCAAGCACACTCCTGATACAAATCCTACAGTTACACACCCAAACACACACATGGGCACATACACTCCCACTCACAGAGAGATCCCATCAGTGGCACTAAATAACTTATGAAAATGGTTAGTTATGTTTTATCTGGAACAAAAACTAAATCTGGATGTGAAAAGACAATCAAAAAAGCCTTAATGTTGAGAATCCTGAAATAGGAAACATCTGTCTGGGGAGAAGGCACCACCTGCCCTGACACTGAGCCATGGTGCAAGGAACTGTGTACCCAAAACATGACTCTCTGCAGAGGGCTGGGGACACAAGTCACCTCACCTGACTTTGTATTTTCTCATCCTTATCACCCTGGAATACTATACACCCATGACTATTTGTATAGTGCTCTGCATACTCCTCCAGGACTATCATGCCCAACAGAAACAGAAAGATGGTTGAAAATGAGAAGGCTCAGGGTAGTTATTTGGGAGCTTCATCAATAAAATCAGTATTCAACATGGGAAGTGGTTATGATGTTCAGCTGTGGTGACACATTTGAGCTGGTGGGAGCTGGGGCTTCCAGGTAGGCCACAAAGAAATTTGGTCAGCAATGAATGTATCTTCAGTTCATCATAGGCAACGGGAGAAATGGTTCATCTGAAATCCATGAGGTTTGGAAGGCTCTCACCTGAAATATAGGCTTGTCAGAATCTATTTTACAGAGGTTCAAAGAACATAAAACAAACGAAAAAAAAACCCAAAACCAAAATGAAACAAAAAAACCCAACCAAACAAAAAAAGCATACAGCATAAGCAAAGGAACAAGAATATGATAGAGAGCAGAGAGGGGAAATCTTGTGCTGAAGGAAATGGACAAGTTGTATTTTTGGCTGTATGTTTCACTGTAGAAAGGAAACAAAACATAATGGACACACTAGTGCTCCAAAAACCACATCTCAGAGATACCATTAGCTCAGGAGGTTCACAGCATATATAAGCTGAAAAAGACAAATATATACTTTGTGTAATCACAGTCTGAGTAAAGACTGCAGAGACCATTACCACACCAGAAGGATAACTCAGCCAACCACAGTCTCATAGGTTATAAAAAACTGCATTCAAGAAAGTCAGATAGGCTCCACAGAGCTTTTGAAATGACAGAAATGACAGGAAAGCAAAAGCATTTCTGAACTGAAGGGACAAATCCTGACCCACCAGTCATACAGAACAGTGTAAGCTATGCATAATTATCTGAGGACAGAAACATAAAGAACAAGAAAATAAGGCTGTTTAAAGCCAATAATTGTTTCCTTTGCTTTCACAGAGCTGTGCTGAATAAAATGCATTTGTTACATTATGACCGTGGGTCACAGAAACCATAGTAAGGGAGGAAAATGCAGGAAGATTATATGTTGCAAGGAGACATAGCTGCACTAAAGATGAACATAAAAAGCAAAACTGAATAGAGATCTAGAATTTCTAAATTACCCTTGGCCCAAATGTCTGGCTTACCACTGAAATAGTATAATTATAAAGCTGGCATAAAAAACAGGACATGGATCTAGTTACTAATTTCTTACTAGCAGCAAAACAGTTTCTGCCAGTAGCGGGTCTCTTGACAAAAACCTTGTGTCTTCTACATGATGTGACCTATAGGGAAAACTGTTTTTAATCAGGCAAATCTATAAATGGTATGCAGTTGTGGTTGGTCTTCTCAGATGTCAAAAGGAACAGAGGAGAAAGTGGAGGAAAGGGAGGGGGGGATATTCACTGTAATTTCTCATTTAACACTTCACTTTCTCTGAAATGCACAGTGGAATTTTGCAGATTTAGGAAGCTGACTTTGTTCTGCAGGCCAGAGATGGCAACCGTGTCACCACACAAGCCAGGTGAAAAAAATAAGTTAAAAAAACCCCAAAACTCTTCCTAGTAGTATTGTTTCAGCCCCTGTGCTCCACTTCAGGTTTGACTGCAAATACAGGGGCCTTTTCATTGCTGCCTTCTGAACTCAGTCACTCTAATCTCTGTTTTCCAGCACACACTTAAGCCTAAGCACATGAGCTACACCACTAAAGTCAATGGCACAGTTCCGTGCCAAGATGTTAAGCATGTGTTCAGGTGTCTCACTGGGTCTGTCCAAAGAGTTTGGACAGAAAATAATTCTAAATAGTTTTCTTTTTCTGCGGTAGGCGTCCATGAAACAGCAATCAATGGAGTGAAATAACATTTAAATGTCTTACACCATGTCATAGCCTATAAATAGTGTAAGGTTGTGTGGAGATTTTTGTCTTGCCTTTTTACCAGTGAAAAGTTTTCTTCAACAAAACTGAACTTTTTTGCCATGTTTCTGCTTTTTCCTGAAGTGTTTGAGCTTTTGACAAAAATCTGAACTCTTGAAAACCTAATAGCTTGGCTGCCCTGAAAAATGCAGAGTTTATGGTTAAAAAACCTTTTAATCTTCTGATGAAAAGACAAAATTTTGTGCAGAGCCAAATCCAAATCATTCAGCTATTGAACTGAACACATTTTCCCAGGAAACACATGACAATTAGATTAGCATTAGAAGGGCATAGCCCCTTTCACGTCAACCAATCCAGTTCTAACCACTTTTTTGCAAACCTGTGATCTATACTTCATATTTAAAATGTCATTTATTTATGCGTGTGTGTGCATATTGTGTATATGTATTTCCCTGTTATTCTGCCGTGAGTATGTTGGGGGCCCTCCAATGCCCGAGAGCTGCCAGGGCACTTAAGCATTTATGACCTGTGATTCAGAGTGGGTCTGAAGGTCATTAAAGGCTGGGTGAGGAAGCAGTTCACGCGACAGCCAGTTTACCATGATCGATTCCTGTGCTGTAAAATATTATGAAACCTTCCCATTAACTCTTTTTCTCTGCAGAGGGCCTACAAGTGCTGGTGAAATCCTTGAGGAGCAGCTGTGTCAGAGCGTGGGCA
The DNA here is from genome assembly GCF_003984885.1 of Neopelma chrysocephalum. Taxonomy (NCBI): domain Eukaryota; kingdom Metazoa; phylum Chordata; class Aves; order Passeriformes; family Pipridae; genus Neopelma; species Neopelma chrysocephalum. The sequence goes on along the minus strand of NW_020897732.1, from coordinate 621,647 downwards.
CAGGCAGCACTTGTCCCACCAGCTTTTCCAAATGGTTTTCTGAGTAATGTCACAACACTGCTGCGTTGTTGAAAAAAAAGGTCACCAAGGCTGATAGATAACGATTTTCAAAAGCAAACAAAACCCATGAGTTGAAGAAATACTTCTGCTCTTAAAAAAAAAAGTCCACATGCAGCTCCACAACCATGCAGTAAAAGGGGTCATTGAACTGTGCTATGGTGATGTTATCTTACTAGGCTCACGGACAAAGGTGATCCATGAGCACCTCCTCCGTCCTGCACTGAACAAAACAGACACAGTAGTACTGCAGAGGTCCAGTGACAATCATCCCATGCTGCCTGCATGTCTCATCACGTTCTGGATAGAGTTACAATTTTCTCAGGACAGATGAATTAATTCCTTTCAGACATTACTGGCAGAGCCTTGTCCAGTGGTGTCCATCTGCCTGTAGCCTGGGACTGTCCTTTTATGCTGCACCAAGGCCACAGCCCACTCCATATCATCCTTTCTTCCAAAAACCCTGACCCTCTAACAGACATGCAGTCATGAAACAACAACAACAACAAAGCAGGTGTCTCCTAGCACTCTACACAGGTGAGAGAAAGCAACTTGCTTTCATTCCTCAGCACATATTTAGACATAGTGTACCCAGCAATAAGACCTCACACATGTAACCTATTGCACATGCATATTTTGCCATAAGACCAGAAGTGCACTGTAACGTGATCAAGGAAGTTTGGGTTTTGGTGACACAATAAATGCAGTTGTTTGCATGGCAAAAAAAAAAAAAAAGGAGGAAGAAAAAAGGGTTCTGGCATAAGACTCAAGTATTTCCAAAGGAGAGGGAGGCTGTTCCTCTCTCATATCTACCCCAAAGTAGAAAAATAGGCACCTCCGCGATAACTCTTGAACTGGAGCACAAAGAGCAGATCAAGCTCTTGTTTTCTTTATACATGATTGATCCCTTAATTCTTACTAAAACGTTCCATCATCTTATCCCACCACATACTTATGGAGCAGCAACTTAACCCTTGGCTGGTCCCACTGCAAGTTACTGTCCACCATCAGGCATAGTCCTAAAGGAATGAGCAGGATCACCCAAAGAGCAAGACCATTTGTGAATAAAAGCAGCAGAATCTGATCTTTAATGCAGACCCCTCCAGATGTCTTCTGCTCCCTCTTATGATCTTAGTTCTCAAGTTTGCAGTGTCTATAAAAAAAGTGTCTTTTCACTCTCTCATTTGTTTGCCCAGAGATGTCATTCACATCATCACAAAGGCCTTGCTGGGAGTCTTCAAAGGAAAAGGGTTGTTTAAGCAAAAAGACATCTTTTTTTGTCCCATGCTTTCAGCAAAAGTAATTGACATTTTTGGCTTCTACTTAAAGTGGAACCTCAAATCAGGAAAAGAATATTATAGAAAGCAAACTCCAAACAGTCAGTTTCTAAAAGGTCATCTTTTTATTTATAAAACAAAAATAACTTTTTACTTCTACCCAAACCTAGTATGGAATAGTTCTGTGTAACAGTAAAACCAATCAGACAAAAAAATACTTTCTCTGACAGAGCTGGAAAGTAAGTTCAGCTCAGCAAGAAATGTTTGTTTCCACAGGCTTTGAGCTTTTTATAAGTTACATTCAACCATCCCTCTCCAATTATTATAGGCATAAATTACAAGGTGAGCCAAAACATGTAGTCCTTTTTTTGGAGCAAAATGCAGGGGTTAGTTCTCTTGGTTTCTGCTGAAGAATAAATTGTATCATTATAGCCTTCTTCTGGGTCTTGTTATTCTGACTTTTTGACTCTCACTAGCTGCAGTCTATACAATGCACAACTGTATTTGTTCACAAGGAATGCTTTCGTTCCTTTTGACTTTTTCCTTTCCACTTCCTAATGGTTTACATGTAGCAGCAGAGCTTTTGAAAAATTACCTAACACATACTATGTTTAATGAGTACATTTAAACATACTTTAGCTACAAATCTTATCAGCTGATTATTTAACCTTTGTGGATAGGCTAAATATTTTCTTCGACGCTTAAATAAATATGATACATGGTTCCTGTGGAAAGCCTAATGAGAAGGAAGTTGTTTTTAAACTTAAGTCAAGACTTCTCCTTTAATTTATTTTATCAGTATTTTTTTCCAAGTGATCAAAGCAAGCAGTTTGTATGGCAGACCTAAATTGCTAAAAGAAAAATTAAGTACTAAAATATTAATGCTGCTGGACTTTGTTTGGGGGATGGGAGTTGCATACCATCTGGATGGACAGTCAAGAATTTGCCATGCTCTATGAAGCACATGGTATAAGGCGAGAAGTCAAAATCCTGCTGTCTCTTTAGGTGGATTTAAATAATTAAAATCAAGACGTGTGCATGCTTTCAGATTTAAATAACAATAAAGCATGTCAATAAAATGCCTAGTGTTTGTCCTGGCTCCCCCAAATGCCTCATGAACCAAGCCTCACTCCAGAGCATCAGTTCTCCATGCATCAGCCCAAGTGGCTGGGAGTGGGCAACCAGTCTGTCAGGGTCACGTAAAAGGTACATATACATCTGTAGTCACTGGATAGGCATGGGCTGCAGCACTTTCAGACATCTCAGATGCAGCACAGAGCCATAGCATCCCTCCTGGTCTGCTGCACCAGCCTGGAGCGAGGCACTGGCACTCCACGGATTCCTGAGACGCAGGTGCTGCAAGGTGAGGGAATAGCTCAGAGCTTTTGCTGTCCCATTCTTGAGACTTAGGTATGTATGACAAATGTGCTCACATGTGTACAACACCACATATATCCACACAGTGGATATCCAGTAGCACTGCAGCAGGAGTGGGGTGGCCCAGAGCTAGCCAGAGTAGGAGGCTCCTTTGGGGCACAGGTCCTTCAATGGGGGTTCTGAGCCCTGCTTCCCAGTGCGTCTACATGACCTATTAAAACCATCTCCTTTCCTTCTTGAAACCAAAACAGAACAAACACACACACACGCACACAGGAAATCACCCAGAAAGCGTGCAGGAGAAAACTTGGGCTTTATTCTAGGACAGGCTGAAGGAGGCTGTGAAAATGCACTGACGTCATGAAAGAAAGAAGTTGAATAGGTCAAGAAGCAGAGATGTGAGCTTAAGGAAATGGCAAGGCACACAAGAAAAGATAAGGGAGATTGTATAAATAAATAAGCACAGAGAAAGGAGCTGAGAGCTCTGTGAAAAAAGCCTTACTCTTGAGCTAGAGTTCACAGTCCCTTTTCCGCCTGAGAGCCCCTAGAAGGTTATAAAGGAGGAGCAGACCCTTTTAGAAATTTCACATAGGGACATCACTGTGTTGCACCCACAAACTTGTTTTCCTTTGTAGCCTTTTGTAGATCGAGCAGAGGGGACCTGCAGCATCCCCACTCTCTCCCCAGGTTCACAGACCCTTAGCTGGAAGGAGTTCTACTTTCATAATTAAAAATGAAAAGAACCAAGACAGCAAAAAGGACAATAAACAGTACAAGGAAAGCTGGCTTAGCACATCTTTAGTGCCCCAATCTCTTCAGAAGAGAGAAAACAGAGAGGTAACTGAAGTAGTATTAGTTTAGTTGTTATTGGCAGCATGTTTCCTCAGGTCAGAAACTGAAAATTAATGAGTATACTTACAGAGTTTTAATTACTGTTCTTAACCCCTGAGTGTAAACTTCATCTACCCACAGGGAATCTTCTCTTCACTGCTGGAGATAGCTGTTAGAGGCATGTAAAAATCATGGAATATGTTTACATCTTTTCCACTGTGGTTGCTTTAATTTACAGTGACATTTGTTAGATCACGTATTTTAAGCCACAATAATTTTTACATCCTGTGTGCCAAAAGCAGATACATACATCATACCTGAAGCTGGGAAGGTAGTGCAAGCAGACATATCCCACCAAACCCGTATATTCACTGTGCTTTATCATTGCACTGAACTTGATCCAAGGAAGTAAATTAAAAGCCAATTCATGTTTATTTATGCTGATTATCTGAAAGATGTGTCCATAGAAAAGTTAGCACAGGTTCTACAAACTCGCCGGTGTCAGGTTGTGTTGGTGGCTTGGTGGCACGTGTGTGTGCCTCCACATTTCCCCACATTAGCTGAAATCTGCTCTGTGGACAGTCTGAGGGAAGATACAAGCGTAACAGTCTAATTTGCTCTGCCTAACTTAGAAAATATGATGAGGTACAGAAGTGATTAGTGGGTGGTATTCTGGGCCTTGCATTACTAGTTCTTGATGTTCACTCACAGACAACAAGCCCTTCACGTGCCCCTAGGAAGAACTGTCAAGATGGAAACACAAACCAAAATTCATTCTGTAGTGAGCGTACAGGCTGAATAGAAGCAATGAGATATGTTTCAGGCATATGGAAATCAACATCCTGGCCTTAGTAATGCTGGGGTGGGACTTGGGCAGCAGATTTTCATTGCCTCTAATTTGAGACAACCTGGGTTGCAAAGCTGTCCTCTTGCAGGCTACAAAAAAGGTTGTGTGTGCTATAAATGTATTTCAGGCTCTATGAAGTAAATCACTGGTTTGGAAGTTTTTTGAGGGAAGGAAAAACTTGAAACATAGAAACAAACTAAAACTGGAAGAAAATGCAACATAACCCTAACAAAAGCAGTTTCTGCCTGTCTACCAGAATATTCTTATCTGATTTTACAGACAAAGGAAGTATGGGAAGATGTCATTTATCTGGACTAGAATAAAGCATTTGATACTCTGCCAGATGGAAACTATTAGTTCAAGTAGAGAAAGTGAGGATTAAGATAAGAATTGCAAAGTAGTTAAGGAATTGGCTAAAGGGGAGGTGACAATGGTTTGAGCTGAAAGGAAGGAAATCACTAGCAGAGTTTCACAAGAGTCAGTATCAATCCTTTTTATTTCTTTAACCATTTTGGCACAAAAGGGTGTCTAATGAAACTTTCTGATGACTGAGATTGGGGATCTTTGTCCATACTGATAAGTAGCAGAATTTTACCTAAAAAGAGCCAAATAGTCTTCAGAAACAACAGACATGGAGGGAAATTTGACTATTTAAGGTAAAAGGGTGTGCACTTAAGAAATCATGAGTAGCAGCTTGTGTTAGTCATGTATCCAGCAATGTGGCCTAATCACTGGGAGAGGTAAATGTCACTTAGAATGAAGTAAAGTATTTCCACTACAGGAAGGAAAGTATTTCTGAAATCAATAAATGCCAGGCACTGGCAGAACCTCTTCAAGAAGACCACGACCAGTTTTGGTCACCAAGGCTCTGTGTGTGCTCTCTGGCTTGGAGGTCATGCAGTGTGGCACAGAGCATGCTCAAACCTCTAAACCCTCCCACCTTTTCAAAAGAGTCAAACTCAAATTGCCTCTAGGAATGGTCCCCAGCATTTTCTAGCTCCAAAACCAAGCCCAAGTACTGCCTGGGAGGGTGAAAATTAATACACACAAAAGCCACAAGGACAGTAAATCATGTGTGGGTATGTTTGGCCTAATCCCTTACTCTGTTTAGTCTTCCGAGGTGGACGTACCCCAGTGTGCACAGGATTTGGGCTGGATTACTGCATGCTGAAGAGGAAGGCTACTAGAATGAGAGAAAAACTGGGGAACATCTTACAAGGGGAGATGAGAAGCACTTGTATCATCTAGCAACACAGAGGCTGAGAAAGAAGATGAGTGGCATGAGAACTAGGGAAGTAATATTTAAATCAAAACATAGCATTTGCCATGAGTAGATTAAGAGAAGCATAACAAGCTTCTCCATTCATCCAGGAGAGCAGAATCCATATCCTGGATGTGTCCACTCTCTTCAGCCTTCTTCTGTGGTGAGAAACTATGTACACAAATGCAGCATGGGGTGGAAACACCTTCTGTTTTTTCAGAAGAATCACTGAACACAGTACATTCCTATTTCAAAAAAAATTGGTTTCAATAACAACAACAAAAAAATAGATTAAAAAAAATCTTCTAGCTGCCAGATTTTTTCCATTGACCTATAAAACACATCGGGAAAAAAAATTTGCTATTTGACATTTAAGTAAGAACTCTTTCCTTGTGATGCACTGTGGTGTTGTTACAAGGGCATAGTCAGACATTTGCTAAGTAGGCTCTAGTTCTAATTTTTAATTTCCTAGTGGCAACATTCCCCTTCACCTCCCCCAAACCCCAGTCTCCTATATGGCAGTGTCATGGGCTGTTGCCATGCCACCAGCCAGCCACTGATCTTTTTTGAGAACAAATGTGTACTTATTATGAAGATTAAACTGGTGACACAATTTATCCACATGCCAAACACTGAGGGTATAGCATCCCCATGATGCTTTTAAATGACATTAATCTGACCTGGCCTGACCACAGTCTTCACAACAGCACAGTTTCTCCTTGGCCAGAACCAGAGCTCAAATGAATTGCACTTTATTCACTATAAAGCCCTGAGCTTTAATCTCTCTGCACAGAAATTTCTGAATATTTCTTTTAAGTTTACTAAACATTTCTTTGTATCAAAGACACAGAGCAGTTGCTGGGGAATAGGGAGGGGGGTGAGGGAAACCCTGTGGTGGCAGCCTCCATCACTCTGCAAGGATGACTTCTCACACTCTGTAAGTCTGACCGAAAAAGTTTTCAGTCTGGGAGGTTTTCCTCAAGACAATGGATTTTGAACCTGCACCTCAGAGTGTTAACTGTGGAAGAGGAAATTGTCATTATTTGACTGTTGAAAGTCATTGTTTGACTAACAGAAACAAGTGAAGCACTGGAAGTGCCCTCCATCAGAAAAACATCACCCAAAGGAGACCTCAGGACTAGTCCATGTGATGGAGCAGAGCAACAGTTTCAAGCAGTTTGCACTCAGGACGAAGTCTCAGGGGGGCTGAAACCGCCTTTGAAAGGGAGGAAGGGCAACAAATCTGACGACTTTCAGTAGCCCTTCTTGTTCTCATTCAGCCCTGTTGTCAGGTGTGCCAACTCCCCGCTCCTGAAGGGTAAGCACAAAATCAGAGGTGGTGTTTCACTCTCTCTCCTCCCTGCTGTCTCCTGTCCTTCCCCTCTCAAGAATCTAGCCTGTTTCTCCTTGCTGGCACAGGGTTTGCTGGCACCAGGACACAACCTGCACCTGGCCTCAGTGGCCTTTTTCCCCTTTGTTAGAAAGGATCCTGGTACACGCCATCTCTTTCTCATTAGCTTTTACTGCAATCCACGGGAGATGGGGCAAGAGGAAAAGGGAAGAGGGGACAAACCAAGTTTTGTAATGCTTAGATGTAGTTTCACATCCAGGAAATGTGAGATCCTCCAGCCACAGGGCTGACAACATTACAACAGAAGCCACGCATCCTAATACGAATGTTAAACAATGTGCTTCTCTGACCTAACTTTCCTTCAGTCTTCCCACAAAACCACAAAAAGAAGGAGGAGAGGAGTTAACACATTCTCCTCTAGGTTTCCTTTGACAAATGAGACAGCCTGTCACTGACTGATAGGCAATTAAAAGTGCAATGGATTGGCTTGAGAAAGCCAAGCCCTGTATTTGTCCTGTCTATCTAGGTCCAACAGAGCCTCTCCCACAAAAAAATCTATATAGAGAAGCATTTTCTGCCACAGGCATCAATCAGGATCCTGCTGGGTAAATTGGACCTGAAGCAGCAACAGCTGTCCCCAAGTCTGATACTACATGTCTGCATGAGAAATCACGGGCTGGTTCCTCCTGCCACCAGGGTGGAAAGGAAGAGGAGACATCTATCAGTGCCCTGCAGAGAGGAACAATGCACTTCCTTGGCTGCCCTCCATTGCCCGTGCCTTGCTGGAGAAGCACACTCGCTGCTGTCCCCACCAGTCATTGAGGGAAGGGACAAGCCAGTCCACAAGGACCAGCTTTGCATGCAGTATCAACCCCGGGAGTTATTTATAGTCTCTTGGGAAGTGACAGGGGCCGTGGATGTGAATGGGAGGGAGATTCAGACCAGATGTCCGCAGGCCCTTTCCAAGGAAGCTCACATAAATGTGCAGCACAGCTCGCAGTCGGAGCTGTGTTGTGTCAAACCACTGTGGTTATGCAAGGACCAGTGTGATAGTGCCGAGCCGGCACTGGAGAAGGGGAAGGGATTTTTGCTCGCTAATTGAAGAGAGGCCTCGACCAAAGGAGAACAATAAGCAGTGCTGGGGCGGTGGGGCTGCATTGTGAGAGCCTCTGTGAGGAACGGCCCGACTGCCAGTCGCATTGTTCCATGCTATCTCCATCTGCTCCTGGGCCAGAGCTCCTCACCCTTGCTCAGGCCAGCCATGCACATCTGCATCCCACAGCTCCATTACCCACCCCTGCTGAGGGCAGTGAGTCCTCACCAGCAATGCTGCTGGACCTGGGTGCTGGTGGAGGTAGAGCGCTCCTTTGAGCATGGGATATGCTTCTTGTGTTTCCAACGTTGCCAGTGAACCCAAAGCTCTTACCACAGCTTTATTGTTGCTGTTACTATGAGACCAAGTCCACAATAACTGCATTTTTCCAATGCTGGTTAAACAGATGCACTTTGCCAGCAAGGGTTTTGTTTTTTAAAAAAAAAACAACAACTTTGCATGCGTTAGCTTTTGCTCAATGGAATTAGAGGGAGGTCCTCAGATGTTGAAATCAGAGAAATGCCACTGAAGTCAACAAATTTCATGCTCATCTGTGTGGCTGAACCTTGGACTAGAATTTTACTAACGGGTGGCTGATCAATATACCATTAAACCAATCCCAAACTTGAAACCAGGAGATCAGTTCCTTACTAATGACAACAAAGAGGAGCAGCAAAAAGTAAAACAGGGAAAGTGAAGGGTCTCAATGGAGGGGAAAGAAGAAGCCTGCTGAAATAGGAGAGCCTGAAGTTACTTTTCTAATACAACCCACAAACAACGCTAAAGAAACTCCCCTGACATGCAGCTCTATCACTAAGCTCCTTAGCTTTTTCAGTAAATCCTTATCCCTGACCCATCTCAGCTGCTGAGCACAGGTTCCTTGGGCTGCTTGGGATGGCATGAGGTGAGGTACAGGATGAAAAGCAACTGCTCAGCTGCGCTGGCTCAGGACAATGAAGGACTTGCTGGAACTTTCAGTTACACAAAACCAAGATCCTGGAGTCTTTTCTACGGACATGGCATTTAGCCCATCTGTCACAGTTTCAGGACCTACTGGAAAGCCCAGCACCTTGGGCTGAGAGACTCTTCAGATAAAATAAGACATTTAGAAATAAAATAAGAAATTAAGAAAAAATGGAACTGAAAATTCAATAGAATAGGAAATGTTGCAGAGTTTTGGAAAGTTCCATCTGTTTCATGGTCTTTTCTGCATTTTCATACAGCTCTGCACTGCCCTTTTAGCTAGATTCAGAAGCAGAAAAACCTCTCTAAAAAGGCTGGTTAATTATCAGAAGTTTCAACAAAAATCTGTTATTTCCGAGCCAGTTTCCAGGTAGTAAAACTTAATTTTTAAATTTAGTTAGAAATTTATCTACATTTATTACAATCTAAGCCTAATTTTGCTTTCCCTTCAAACAAAATTATTTCCTTCCTCTAGAGAAGCACTTGCCTGTACCCAGAACTAGGTAGATATGACAGTTTCAGCTGAGTCTTGGAACTAATTCAAAGCTTATGTGAAATACAAAAAAAATGTAGATAAACAGAGACTTAAAGAATTAAAGAGCTAATGTTCTTTGCAAGGAAGCAGCTCCATGTTTCATCCAAAGACTCATCCCCCTTCCCTGCTGGTTATGCAATCTGGTTTGAAGAAACAGACACAGGCTTGGAAGGAGATCGTTTAAATAAAGCAGCTCTGCACTTACAGGTATTAGCTCTTCCTATTCATGTTTTGCATTCTCATGACTCACAGGAAAAGATTAATTTTCCTGCTGGAAAAGCCAAAAGCCCGGGTAGTTCCCAATCCTGTCCAAACAGGACCTAGTTTAGGTGCCCCTCAAGTGAATGCAGGGTTCTTGGGTAGGGGTCACCAGGGGGAAGCATCAGGAGACCCCACTGCCAGGTGATAGCAAGTCACTCCCTTCACTTCTATGCAGCTGCTCATATTTCTTAGAGCAGTGAGCTCCAGGAGGCTGAGTATCATTTTTGTACTGCAGTTTTTCTCTTGTTTGTTTTATGACTGTTTTTCTTTAGTTTAATTGAGCACAGTTGGTCCAAGACAAAGCAGTAAAATGGGTGTGAACTAAGGAGGGCCCTCTACATTTACTAAGGATGGTCTTCTCTACAAACCCAGCCTAATCACCTTTTCCTCTCTGCCTCATTCTTTCATTTCATTTACAAGCAGAAGAGGTGAAAACCCACCTGTTCTTTCATCCTCTGCTCATGTTTAGAAACTGCACCCAATGTAATGCTTTGCGAAGGGACCATTCCCATATTCCTCTTTTATTTTCCCCACAATTGCTTTTTCAGAGGTACATTATAAATTCAGGGAATTCCTGACTGCCTATTATATCAGTTGTAAACCTAAGTTGTAAAGGGGCACTCTCCAGCCAGTGAGCTTCAGCCTACTGTGGAGATGTCACAGACCAAGATCACTGCTCCAGGCAACTTGTGCAGCCACTCGGGGAACCAGCCTGAAGGGCTGGGGCAGGACAGCCCATTCCACACCAACTTATCATTTGGGGACAGCTGGTTGAGATGAACAAGCACCATACATTAAAAAAAAATGCTGTAAGGGGAACATTTCATCTCAGATTCCTGTTTACTGATGGTTTCCTCCAATCTTTTGCTGGCATTATCTCTCTTTTACCTAGCAAATCAAATAATGAATGGATCTTTCCCGTGTGTAGCCCCATTAGCTCAGTACACAGCATATTCTCCAGTTATGTTTATCCAACTTTCCCTTCCAGTCCCATTTGTACTGATACTTTCATTCTTGAAATAGCAATTATTAAACCACTTGGTGCCTTTCATGGTTAATTATTTCCTTTGCTTAACGTAGTCTGTCTTCAAACTGTAGGCTAGGTCTTGAACATACCTCAGCATTCCCATTTTCACTTCCTATGAGAAATAGTGTTGAAAAGTCCTTGTTATTGAACTATGGAATTCCGTCACATACATTGCTTCCCAAAGTTTCATCATCTAGAAATTTGAAATGACCACTATAAAAACATTTTTTGGACCTGCATTTCATGCAACTGGTGAAGGCAAATTTACTTGTTTTTGTTATGTTTCTCACATACAAAAGTTAGCAGGTTACTGGACTGACTTTTCTGTTATATGACCGATGCAGATAAGAAAATCATATTAAATAAATAACTGATATGCAATGTACAAAATTTGAACATGTTCTTTGGCTCATGTTTCATTATTTTTATATATCAAGTACCAATAAAATCTAACTTGTGTTTACCAGTCCTGCAAAAAAACCCTAAAAAACAGATGACTCAAAAATTTTTATACAGTTTTTTTCTACTTCAGCTGCAAATACTACAAAGAAAGAACCAAATCCTGTCTTAAATTATCTCTGTGTTACAGAGTAGCAGCACATTCCTTAATTTAATAGAATAATATTGATAAGTACTGAGATGGTGTACCTATTTTGCAAAGTTATGCCTAAGGCTTTGTTCCATTAAAGTTAGATGAAGTGTGTTACACTAATGTGCTTAAACCAACAGACCCTTTTTACATTTCCAAGCTGTAGGGAAGAAACTTTAGTAATGCAGAGCACATTGTTGTAACTGCAGACATATTAGCCCTAGAGAAACACACAGCACACTTGAGCTAATGCAGAGACTTGTGTAGATGTGACCCAAGTTACTGTTACTGCACAAATTATGACACCAGCATTGCTCTATGTGATAGCAATAACAGGCCAATCTCTCATTCACTGGCCAATGTATAGTCCACAATGGGAAACAAAGACACACTTGTCAACCCATTATAGTGCAAAAGTTACACAGAAAAGGAAAAATTGGGATGAGTTCTCCAGAATTTGGAAATAACTCTATATTCTGCTCTAAGTTAGCAAGGATTATGTGTATATGCTTACTTGCTACTTCATCTTATTAACCTCTTCCCCTACTATGTGCCAACATCAGGCTTTTTTCTGTAGGAGTTTCATTTATCAGATAAACCAAGATATAATAAGAGAGGAAAGAAAATATGTCCATATACTTTATAACCCCTTCATCAAGACTTCAAGAGACACTATTCCTCATTACCTTTAAAAAGGGGAATTTACTGGTATGCCATATCCTTCCCAGGGGATAATCCCATGCCAGGGGCAAAGCTGAATGCTACAGAATGTCACACCCACCTGTTTCTCTGAACAGCAAACATGGGGACCAGCACTTTTCAAAAGGGGCTGCCTGACAAATGCACTTCTCACCATTGCATTTCTTCAGCTTCTTCATATCAGAACTTCAAAATACACATTTCAGCTAACGACTTTCCCAATAGCTACTTCACCTGGCTCCAGGCATTCATTTAGAAGGTACTTAGCACCTTTTGATCACAGAATCCTTCTGACAATAGATTTTTTTCAATTTTATTTCACAGACCATCTCGTCAAAGCCACCGGTGAAAAAAAAAATTTGATAGGGCAGCTCAACACACCAGCAGAAAATTCAGCCTTGCTTTTCTGAGAGCAGTCAGCTCAAAGAGGTCACTGCAAAAGAAAGATAAATCTGGCAGCCGGTGCTTATTGCCGTTTTCCAAAGGCAAGAGGATGTCTGCCCTTCAAAGGAGGGAGTTGTTTGTAAAGAATCCTGCTAATGACACTTAGGATAATCAGTGCAAACAGGTCTTTCTACTTCTGGGCTCCATGCCATCTGCTCGTTCAGAGGTCGATAGCTGAAGGCAGGGCGCTCGAGGGTTTTGCTGCTTTGGGAGGTTCAGGTGGGAATACACCTCGGGGTTGGGAGGGTTTATGATCAGGGAGAGTGATCCAACCTTTCATTTGAAAAGTGTGAATTTAGCAAACCTGGACTCTTTATGGTGCTATATATTAAGTAATGACTGGCTCCAACCCTGAATCTCTTATGAAGTTTCCCTTCAGATCTTTCTAAATGAGAGCTTGCCTGTGTGATAATGAGGTGAAAACTGGATGATGGTCCACTTCTACCGCTGAGCTTGTAAAGGCCCGGTGCAATGGGGTCCTGACCTGCTTGGTTGGTATTTCCACACCATATGTTCCTAAAAACAGGCTTCCTTGTCCATGTTCAGTGAGTTGGTGCTCTACAAACTAGTCATGCACTAGTGGTAGTGCATGCTCACATGTCTCCCGGAGTATCTCCTGTCTAGTGATGTTCAGAGCCATGGACCGCTCTCTCCTGTCACTTCATGGCCACTCATCTGGCACCCTTTCCTGCAAAATGGTGTGTCTGTGCTGCAGAGTTCAAGTGCTGTTGGTGGTCTCACATCAAAGAGCTGTATCTTGGAACACAAATAAAGGTTCAGAAGACTGACCGGGGACACTGGCTGTGAGACTCTTGAGCTTTGATTTCATGCTCTTAAGGCAAAGGAACTTTCTTTAAAGAGTCAGTAAAGCATTTTGGTGCAAAGAGGGCATGGAGAAAATTCCCAGTAATGGAGTAAGAGGTATCCAAGGTACAGGGATATCAAGAAAGACAAAAGAATATCCTAAGATTGGAGTTTCAGGCCTGAACACCAAAACCCTTGGGGGAAAAAAAAAAAACAGCATAGCTGCTCTTTGGACCTTCTGGAAGTGTTTTACTGGTAAGAGCAATTCCAGACTCCAGGCTACATCAGAAAATCCTGGCCCTTCAACTAAACTAATTGACTTAGTATTTTGGTGAAGTGTTTACTCCCCCTTTCGCCTCTTTTACTACCTTTTCTATTTTGATGCTGTAAAACTCAACTAACTTCTAAAAAACAAAATCACTTTTTTTTTTCCAGTGTTTGTTAGACCTTCTCCACCTACTTAATGACTGGCTGGAACAGCAGCAAGGCCAGGAATGCTTCATGCTCTGGGCACTCACTAATTGGGTTGTTAGCAGACTAGAGAGACAGGAGGAGATGAGGAAAAGCACTACTATTATAAGCCACTGAGTGTAAAGAAAAAGAAAGTGAAATAAATATGGAATTGTTATGTTAGGGAAATTACGGTACTTAACGCCCTATTTTTCTGAAAAAATAGCTCCCTCGGGACATCTTGCAAGCACTAAAAGCAAAATGGACCAGAAATATAACTGGCTTTATTTTTTATAGCAAACTGAGGGAAAAAAAAAAAGATACATTTCCTTTTAGAAAACAAATTGTCAGCCCCCACCCTTCTCTCATTTGACAATGGCAGAGGCTGAGGCTGTGAAGAACCACTTACGGCATCCGGGCTCAGTTTGGGTTAGCTGGGAACGCTGGCCAGCCTTATAGACCTTACAGACACAGTGCCAACATGGTGTTGTCAGTACACTCTCGCCTGTAGTTCTTGCAGGCTGAGTGACACAATGCAGGGTCCAGCGTGTTATTTTTGTGCTCCTAAGACTCAGTGAAATCTCAGTGAAGGAGCCATGTTCCTGCACGCCACTCAGGGCTGCAGCACCATCTGCACGCGCTGCTGCAGGAGCAGAGGGTTAAGTTCTTTGGAGAAGGGGCCACAGGAGCCTGTGGTCCAGGGGACCTGTGAGATGGATGCAGATCAGCTGTGTTAGCAAGCTGTCTGCACGGTGTTTGTGAAATCATATCAGCCGCAAGCAGGTGCAATGGGCTCTCCACTGGCACTGCTAGGGAGACTCCAGGCCAGACACATGTAGAGCTTCAGGAGTAAGACAAAGTGATAGGTTGTTTCACGCCACAAGAAGCACACAGTACCACACTGCGGCAGGGTCAGCAGTCAGAGCCACCTAAGCCCCTTGCTCACTGCACCCCTGGAGCTATGGTCATAGAATCATAGCATGGTTTGGGTTGGAAGGGACCTTAAAGATCATCTGGTTCCAACCTCCCCTGTCATAGGCAGGGAACCTTCCGCTAGACCAGGTTACTCAGAGACCCATCCATTTTGGCCTTTAATACCTGTAGGGATGGAGAGTCCACAGCTTCTGGTCCTTTGCACGGAGGGAGCCAGCCCTGGGTCAAACCATGCATAGCCAACAAAGCAAAGGCTTTGTCCGCTCTCTATCCTTCCTCATCACCCAGCACCAGGAGGGCAGCGGGAATCGAGACTCATTCAGGGGGGAATCTTATCCACTCACCCCAGCCTTCCTGATGTTACTGCATGACGAGCTTTGTACATGTGTCTATGGGGCTTGTGTGCCTATAGGTGTGTGTGTGTATAGATGTGTTTGTATGGGCTTGTGTGTCCATAGGTGTGTGTGTAAAGGCACACGTGTTTACTGCCAGCCTCCCCTGGCCCCTCTACAAGGTGTGAATTTCACCTCAGGTGAATTATTTCTCCAGGGATTACATAACAAAGTGATTGTGAAAATACCATTGTCTGTGTTATAGAAACTTAACAGAGCCCCTGGAGTCTTTAAATTAAAACATTGCACTCAAGTGTTTTTTGCCATGTATCTCCTCCTACACACGGCTCATTCTAGTCTGAAAAATAAAAGGGCAGGACAGCTTCCTACAGGCTTTCAAAGAGAAGATCCTACCCTAATTAACTATAATCTTGTTCAGACGGTATTTTCCTTCAAGATTCAAAGACTAGCAGGGGGCTGGGGCTAGGCAGAAAAGGAGATTATTAAAACTTTAATAACATGAGCCTTTGAACCTTTCAAATTCTTTACAGTTTTCTCACATCTCTAACCCAGATGTCTGCATTTAAAATCCGTGCCAACAAACATGAACTTTTTGTTTTGTATCTTTCAATGAACAGCCTTTTTTTAAAATGATAGGAAACATCATGCTTGCAGTTCACAAGTCCGGATGACAAGGCTAAAGATTAAAAAAAAAAAAGAAAGGAAAAAAAGACAAAGAGGGTTTTGCAGGCACTGTTTCCAGAAGGTGAAGCTGTTTCAGGAGGCAAAGGCAATGCCTCCACAGAGCTCCAGGCAGAGTTGGAACAAGAAATGGTTTTCCTGTTCAGTAAACAATTTTAAGAGTTCAAAAATGTTCTCATGCTGCATCAGAGCATAGCTGAGACCTTGGGAATTTTTTTTTTTTAAAGAAAAAAAACAACCCGCTACACATGCCTGTAAAAAAGTGCTCATAGAAGTTAGCACAGTGCAACGAAGGCTGCTGCAACTGATGTTTCTCCAGACTCATGATAAGCCCTGAGATATAATATGGGCAAGTTTCCTTCTCTAGGAGACTTGTTGCTTCCCAAGGGAAGAACAGCCTCAACAGCAAAGCTGCAGAAAGGCACTTCCAGCGGCCCCAGCAAGAAGGACCAGGGCCACAGGCCTGTCCCACCAGGAAGCCATCAGACCCATCCCATCAACGTAATTTCTGCAGAATGACTTTTTTCTGGGCTGGATCTGATATGTCCTTGAGTAGAATTGAGTCAAAATTGGCATGCTGCCATCCAAAAGCTTCTGATACCAGGAACAAAAATGCTCTTCTGTCCAGTGCTCTCTGCCAGCTCCAATTGCAGTTCAAGGGAAGGACCAGAGTCTCACTCATGCTATAAAGTCCCAAACCCGACGTAACCCTGCAAGATCTCACCAAGAAGAATAAAAATGGCAGCTATTCTGACAGGCACTGCACTGCCAGCTTTTCCAGAAGGCTAGGAGGGAAAAAAACCCTTCTTTCTTCAAGGATTGCCCTGGAATCCACTAGCCAACAAGTTCAAGTCATCACAATCACTCCAGCTTTTGAAAACATGTAATTGTTCAAACACAAGTATTTGTTATGACTTGCTTCCCAATCCCACAGTGAGAGCAAGGGAATGAGCTATTTGCTAGCCAAAACCTCAAGGAAGCCTCTTTAACACTGCTAGAGCCCCGCTGTTGGTCTACGTGCTGGTCTGGCTCCAAGTGGCCAGGGTCTGCAGGGCTTTGCTGAAAATGTAGCAAACAACCTCAGACCTGGAAAGTGCCTTTTCTTTGGGCCAGGGATGAGAAGTTTGAGTGAGGATCCCAAAAAGGGCTCTTAGAACACATCAGGCAGTAAATCCTTCCTGCTTCCCCTGAGATGAGCACGGACAGGTCCCCTCCAAACTCCTGATTAGTTACCATGCTGCTTCTGTCAGAAACATTTATTGCTTCACCTTTCACTTCTGTTTCTTGTCATTTAAGGAACAATGTTTTCAAAATCCAAAAGGTCCCTAATGACAGGACTCCTTGGTAGAGCACATGGCCAGCAGGCACAAGGCATTTTGGCCCAGGGAGAGCTGGAGACGGCAACAATGTTCCCAAGAAAAAAACTTTAAGTGGGCTTCAAAAAGACCAAACCCACATCCAGACAAACTGTTCATATAGATCTCCAGTTTGATGGTATTTAATCTTTTCTTCCTAATGATCATTTTCCAGTTGTCTCTCTAAACTTAAAAGAAGTGAAATTGATTTATTTAACTGTTTCTTTCAGAATATGACTGGTAAAATATATCTACCAGATATGTGTAAAGATACCCTTTTGTGGTTTCTATGCAAATAAACCAAACATGCTCAGGTTTAATAATACACCCAAGCAAGATTGAAGTGGGAAGTAGAGTCTGAGTGCTGTGTCCTTTCAGAATTCCCTAAGCAAGTGTTATTGACCTGCACACATACCAGCACCCAGAACTGCAGCAGGGTTTGAAAAAAAAAGTGTTGTGACTTACACCTCTACGTTTGGACCATTCTGAGTTCAAATCACAACATGCAATGCAATAACTCATGGGTATCAGCTCTAATGTGGAAACACAGTGTCATTGCACTCACACTGCTACACCCAGGATCCCCAAAGCCTGCAGCTCAACTCCTGACTTCACTGTTCTGCCCCTAAATTCCCCCCCTCAAAGGAGGGATAATAGCACTTCTGTCCTTACAACAGGTCTACAAGGAAAAAGAAGTTCAAGATCCCTATGAAGGGTTCAGTTGCCACAGTGATGAGTCACTATACATCCCCAAGAGATCATTCTTTCTTTCATGTGCAAGACAAAATATATTGAGAACCGGAGAGCCACCCAGGAGGTCACGGCTGATCAAAGGGTGATTTATTTACCACTTACTACAGGGCTGCCCATGGTGAGACCCAGGTATCTGGTGCACACAAGGCACGGGGTCCTCACCACTCATGGCAGTGGGTGCCAACATCAGTGGCAAAGGCAGTGGGAAGGTGACCCAAATGATGTCTGAGTTGAAGCCAGCCTGTGAATCAGAGGTGGCCCTCAAGTACATCAGGAACATCAGTGTTTGTTCCTGCCATAGCTTCTTCCTTTCCTTTTCATCCTGCCATAGGATGTTCTGCTCCACTGAATCAAAAGGAATGGGAAAATACCCCTGTGCCCATGACAGGAATACCCGGCCCTGCTGTCAGCAAGAGAGATGAAGGGCTGGGAAAGTCACCACAGGGGATTTGACTGAAAGCAGGAGCAGAATGTTGCAGCAGCTCCTTGTGAAACCCCTCTGGAGACACATGGCCGCCCCAGCAGCCCAGGAACCTGAGAACCCTCACGGACCCTCATCCCACAAGGCAGGAAGGATGGAACTGAACAACACCCCATAGAGGAGTGAGAGCTTCCTATGCACCCATCCAGACTACAGAAGCACTGACAGGCCTTAAAATGTGTGGATTTTGTTCTGAATTTACTGAAGACGAGCAACTGCCCAGGAAGTATTGCTCAAAAGGTGTCACTTGGCTCCTCATCTAGGTTCTTCACCCAGAGGATGGTTGGGCATTGGAATAGGCTCCCCAGGGAAGTGGTCACAACACCAAGCCTGACAGAGTTCAGGAAGCATTTGTACAATGCTCTCAGGCTCATGGTGTGATGCCTGGGGTTGTCCTGTGCAGGGTCAGGAGTTGGACTCAATGATCCTTGTGGGTCTCTTCCAACACAGGATATTCTATGATTCTGTGATTTCTGTGGCTCTTAGAATGTTATATTGTAAACAAATTC
Organism: Neopelma chrysocephalum; assembly: GCF_003984885.1. Classification (NCBI taxonomy): domain Eukaryota; kingdom Metazoa; phylum Chordata; class Aves; order Passeriformes; family Pipridae; genus Neopelma; species Neopelma chrysocephalum. The sequence goes on along the minus strand of NW_020897732.1, from coordinate 602,716 downwards.
ATGGTTGGCAGAGAAAGAAAGGGTTCTCTTTTTTTTTTTTTATGTTGCTACTGGATATTACACAACTTGGTCCTGAATTCATTACCTCAGGCTTTCACTTTAAGTGGCTCTTCCAGGCAATCTCCCAGAAAAAGGAAAGCTCATTTCTCAGATAAAATGCATGACACGCTCACACCAGCCTACCCCATTACATACCATATCCCCCTTAGTGCGAGACATTAAGGCAGGGACAGACAATCCAGTCCAAGATTTATTCTGCTCTAATCAGCTCAGGCTTTGAGAATGTCCTTGTGGATTTGAGCCTGTGTTCAGTAGCTCATTGACTGCTGTTTTAATACTGAAGCATTTCCAACCCAGCTGCAGTAATTACCCCCACGGAGAATGAGGAATCTCAGTTATAAACTAGTTGGCAAACTTGCAAGAATACGTCTCCTAGAGGACTTTAGGATATTTCTTTCTGAAGTTAACCCTGTTAAATCATTCCTAAGCCATCTTCAAATAAAGAATGAACTTTCAGAGTAACCCTTGCTTTGGTTTTAAATACTCTCTTTTCCCTTTTTAAGTCAGCTGATCTTTGGAGCCTTCAAATCTATCAAAGCTATTTCAGTTAAATAACCTCTAGTTCTCCTGAAATGGTGCAAACATTCAACAGGAAAGCTTAGGAGAGACATGAAGAGCTGCTAGACTCAAAGTCAAAGCTTAACACAGCTTGTGCAGAGGATATGTCCTGTTGTACTTGGCCAGACAGGATACTTTCACTTGGTTTGTATCAGAGAAGCTTTATTGCACAGCAAACATTATCTCAAAGCCTTGGTGAGCAGATCCAAATTCAGCTTTGACATTCGTGTTCAGCCGAAGTTGGTGCAGGTCTACCACCGAGTAGAAATGGCACTGAGCTGTGCAGCCTCTCTGCTTCAGCTGCCTAAGTCCAGTCTGGCTCAGAAGTGACTGTGACCATTTGACGACAGCCTCAAAGTAGCTGTGGAAAGTGTGATGCCCAAAAAGCAAGCAGTCAAGTGACTAAAGCCATGATACAGCTAATACCCTCCTTGTTACTCAAAAGGGAGAAGAGATGGGTGAGGAACACATACCTGCATGATAATCTGAGTCCTGCAGTCCTGGAGACAACTCCATTCAGGTGAGCACTGAAACCTCCCTGGCTAGCACAGAGCTGATGCCACCCAACCCTATGTTGTGCTTCCACTGCAGAAGCAGAGCTCTTGAAGGCAAACACTACTTAGAAATGTGCACCTGGCCAACTTGCTGAGGAGATGCAGGTTGTAAAACACAACTAGCGCAGGACTTCCTTCAGAAGTGATTCATACTTATGACTTTTTAAAACCTTTTTGCTTTGAGCAAGTAACTCAAAGTTGAACAGTGTGTTACCTAATCCCATTGCTAGGTCTGGTTCTTGCATATATAAACTTGACAAGGCTGGAAAGTTCCCTAAGCACTCTGGGCAGCCTTCAGCAGGAGGCAGTAGGGGCTTCAGAGATGTCCAAGGAGAGGGAGCCTGCACAGCAGAGGGTTTCACTATCACAGACACCCATTAAGAAAGAGCTGGAGATAAAATGTCTTCTTCCTACTCAAGCTGCTTTTAAATACAGGCATGGTAAGTTTGGCCATTGATGTTTTCAGATTGTCATACAAAGAAATAGAAGCAATTTAAAGTTACTCTTTTCCTATTTCTGCAAGCAAAAAACAATCTGTATTTTTCAAAACATACCCTTTAGTCACTATTAGGGCAAATTCACTAATACTAAGGATAGGTAATTTTACTGTCTAATCGAGAGGTAATGTTATTGTCTTTTCCAATACACTTTCTTAAGCTCAGTCCCACAGCATCCTCCACAGCTACCCTCTCTGAATTTGGACAGACTCTATATTGACCTGTGTTTTTCCCACTGGTGCACTCCACAGAGAGCCAAGGATGGGATGAGCAAGCAACAGGGACACTAGCACCACTTGTAAGGCAGCTGAGGGGTGAGGAGCCTCAGGGCCACCCATGCTTCTTATAGACCAAATTCAGACTTGTCAGGAAGTCCGAAGACTTTTTCAAAGCAACATAACTTATCAAACTGCAGAGAAGTGGTTGATAGAAAAACTTCCTGAAAGATGACTAAACTCTTACTTCGTGGGGTGTCCAGCACCAGTTATCAAAGCTCTGTAACAGGCAGTGCTGCTGAGAGTGAACTAAGAAAATAAGTCACCAAATCAGCCACAGTTAGTTATCTTGGCCCTGCAGTTGCTTTTTGCCAAAGTCAGGAAAGTTTTCTTCAACATGCCAAAAAACCCTTTCTATGTCAAAGAACATCTATCCTGACCTGAAGGGATAGTAGGAAAGATATTTTTCACTTAAAAAATAATAATTAAAAAAATTCATGTACACAAAGCAAAATACCTTCTGTACGAATTAAGCAGTTCCTAAGAGACATCTTAGAGCAGCAAGGGAGCTTGGTAAATTTTAATAAGGGAATTCTTCAGAGACTAAAGCTTTGCTTTGGTTGCTGGCTGCCTCCTGGGGAGAGAAAACACTACAGAAATGAAATATGACCTTGCACCATTGTCACAGAGCATTTCCAGTTCTCTCCCTCTCCCATGTGAGTAACCCTTCCTTGTGTAAGGAGCTCCATTTAGCAGATACCTGCACGGCAGTGCTTCACCACAAGTGACATTGCTGCACTCTTTTACCTGACACACACCAGCCTGTGAGCTCTAACAAAACTACTTATTTTTCCCAAAGATTTGAAGGATGTGACCAACTTACGGCATTTGCTCGTGGCATCAGAAATTTCACACAAGTCTGAGTTTTGAGATGAAGCTCTGCACCCACTCCCTGCTCACACGTGCACTTCCCAGACACTCCTGCATGGCAAGTCCTGCCAGAGCCAGCACGCACCAGGAGAAGGGTCTCACCCCAGCCAGCCCATGCCCATGCTGCAGAGCTCACCCTGGCACTGCAGAGTGTCCTTGCCAGGGGGCACTGGGACCAAAGTGTCCAGTCCCAAGGAATGTGGATAGAGATCCCTACTAGCACATCTCCCCAGCCTTCCTCCTGATACAGTAATTTCCAGCAATTTGGTGCTCTTTTTTATTTTTTAATCATCCTGCCTAAAATAATTAAAGGGGAAAAGCATTCCCCAAGTAAAAATGTCAACAACATCTGAGCTTCCCCACTTTAATCTGTACCCCTCTGACAGCCGAAGACCTTCCTATTAGCACAGTGCCAGCGTGTGATTTAGTTAAATGAATAGCTGATTGTAGAGTAATTACAACCTTCCCTGGGCTCACGCATTTTTTCTGTTTGTTTTAATTTCAGTTTCCACAAATGGTGGGAAGTCCCTTTTTTTGTTCCTGCCTCACTCTGCTGTGGTCCTTCATTCCCAATCACAGATTTTTTCCCCCCCGGTGAAGGGAGGGCTGGATCACACTTTGGTGTAATTCCCGCCACAGTCGTGTAATTTCATACAGAACGAGTAAATGTGCCTGTAATTTCACCGTGCAGCTGTCTACCGTCTGGATGGCGGCACCATGATACCGTTACCTGTTTATCTCCTGGAGGTACAAGTACTGCTGGCAAGCCCCTGCCCATCACTGTTTATGTGCAAGGAGTTAATACCATAGCATTACAGTGCCCCATGGTGAAACTATAATTAGGCAACCGTTTTATTTTACTGCTTGTGAGCACTCCCTGACAGCACAGCCACTGGGTGCTTTCCAAACTGCTCCAGTTTCAGGTCCCAACCTGAAATTCTCATTTAGAGGATGACTTTCACTGCTGCTAATCCCTCAAGTACCTCTCTGAGGCCCTAGTTTGCATGGGGGTGCCAGGGCATGGGGCTGGACTGGGCAGGGTTGGCACATGACAGGGTGAGCCTCTCTGCTCTGCTGGTTGTGTGGTGGCAGGACAAAGCCCAGGAGGTACACAATGATGTTGGTGGGCTGAGCAGGCAGGGCAGGGGGGTGCAGTGCCCCAGCAGCAGAGGTCTGAGCAGCCTGCTGGCCCTGGGAGCCAGCAGGCTGCTCGGGAGCGTTGATATGGGCACAGCAGCTCCACATCCAGCAGCTCCACGTCCAGCAGCACCACTGCCAGAGGGAGGAAAGGAGGAGCAGCTGAACAGCAATGCTCTTTTTGTCAGGGGAGTTATTTTAAACCATCTTCTTTTTGGGCAGCCCTTTTGGCTCCCAAGAGTGTCTGAGGCAGAGGTGTAGAACATGTTGGAGGGCAGAACATCAGAGCAGCACTCCAGGAGGACAAACACAGTCTGTCTGCCGGAGCACAGGCTTGCACAGGACCAAGCGGTGCATGCACACTTGCTCATCTGAAACTAAAGGAACAAACATATCCAAGGCCTCTGTAGTTACCTCTGAGCTCCTGTTAATAAGGCATTTATTTGGGGTTTTTCTCCTCCTTCCAACACCAAACACCCCTCTTCTCACACAATCTCCATGCAAACCATGGAAAGCTGCGTGGCCCAGAAGGACACCAGCTCACAAGACCCTAATAGAAGAGAAACTGCTCCAAACCACTGATTTTATGACTACTCAAATGATAGACAGATAAGCACAGTATAAGCAACTAGGGAGGAGAGTTATTGGCAAGAAGAGTGTTGCTAAATCTTTTGTCCACAGTGATAGGAAGGAGGAAAGCCAAGAGCAAGGAAGGGACAGACTCTGAGACTGCAGGCAGCCCTGTAGTCACAAGGGTTGCCTAACCTTGGTGAAGCACCTCTGCCACCTTAGTAGGACTCGTCACCAGTTGGGCACCTAACAGCCCCTGGCAAGGGCCTGGAAGTCTCTCATAACAAGACCAAGGGCTGGGAAATTGGATGGGAAGGGTAGAACTGAGCTCTTGAGGCGGGTACAGCTGCCACCCCACAGAACTGCCTGGGGAGTCCAGTCCCCCTGTCCCAGAGGATGCCCACAGTGGTGGGACATCTGCTTCCTCATGGCATACTGGGCACTGTAATCCCTGACACAGGGCACAAGACCTTCACATATGGCAGGGGGGTTGGAACTAGATGATCTTTAAGGTCCCTTTCAACCCAAACCATTCTGTGATTCTATGTTGCAGTCCAGCTTTAGGCCCAGTCGACCTCATGGCAAGGCAATTCCCAACTTTCAAAAGCCTGTCAGATTGTGTTTCTTTTTTGCATTCGCTCATAGAAGTGACTTACATTTTTGGTATATGGGTAACACGCCTGGCTGTCCCGACAAAATATGTCTATGCCTTCCTATCTTCAGCAAAGAGTGAAGGCATTTCCAGCATAAGGCAGAACTGCAGCAACTTCTGCCTAAACTAACATTTCATTTCTTTGCTACAGCTCACTTCTATTGTCATCACTTTCATGCCTCTAATTAACTTGCATCTGTTTCGTGTTTGAAGTTTGTAACACTTGCCCACTTCGGCTACAGTAGTTTATAACCCAATGCTAAACATATGTTTATGTTTACTGCACACTAGCTCTGAATCTTAGCTTTGACTTAGCATTGTATCAGTTCATTATACCACTAATGGCGAGCCTCTGAGAGGGGGCTGAAGCCTTCAGTGACAATAAATTGGGGAATCATTTGGAAGAGGTTGAAGGGAGGTGGTCAGTGAGGACATGCCTGGCCTGACATCCAGAGGTGTTGAGCACTTGCCACCCACCCTGTAACCACTGGGATTTTTAACACCTCCAAACTTGAAACCACAACAGCTTTCAGCAAAACTGTCATCTGGATCTCAAAGAAAAGACTTAAATCCTTTGCCATCTTTGCTCCAGAGGCCCTCAGCACATCCCACCTACCTATAAACTAATTGGCCACTGGCTTTGTATTAGGGCTAATGAGTTCTTCAAAAGGATTTCAGATGGCCAAGAGGGAGGGGGCCTGTACAATGTACCATATTACATATATAATGTGTAGCATATTGCTAAGTAATACTTAACACCTGCTGTAGCTGCAAGGTAACAGGCTGGTGTTCTGGCACCAGCTGAGGTGAATATTAAGGTCCAGTTGGCCATTCAGACCAGTTTTACATGCATTAGCATCAGCAAACTTCTTCTGTTTTTCACCAGACATGATAAATCATGCCAACATCTGGGTGAAGTAAGTACACCACCACTCCATAGCTGGAGCCATTGAGGTGATGCCTAGATTAATGTGTTTATTTTTCATACAGACAACAGGATGCTCCTTAGAGCTAATAAGTATTTACTTTCCCTTTCATTGTTATTATCTCCCTCATTGAGAACTGTAATTAACATCATTGATCATTTGTGTAGTTTGCCTTCTAATCTTTTTCTTGTGCTATGGTTGACTGAAACTGCAATGTGCATTACATCAATACAGGAAAAATTACGTTTGATGTCTGTCTTTACACGGGACTGATCTACCTGGGAGCTGTGCATAAGCTGTTCCTATGACACACCACAATACACTACAACGTACCTCCAATTTTAAAGGGACAATCATGTAACAAAACTACCCTGCCTCCCAAGATTATCACCAAACACTTGAATTGGCTGCTTCCACTTCTGTCATGGTTTCTTGATGGGGATAGACAGTCGCATCCTGAGGTTCTTTCTGGAGCAAGTTTCTATCACCAATCCAAAGGGCAGGTGGCATACAAACCACTGGAGGTGAAAGGACCTTCCTCTCATCCTCCCTCTGCATGGACATTGCTCTCAAGAGGTGGTTTCAGACTGGACATTTTCTGCAAAAATGTGATCTCTGTCTGAAAGTTGAAAACATCAAAAGAGTCTTCCTGTTATTGATTATGTACAGCGAGGATTAAATAAAGCCACTGCCATGACGCATAAGGACATGCCCAGTCACAGCGCCTGAGACGCAGAGATCGGTGCTGTCTCGCTGAAGACAGCGCCACAAAGCTGGTTTGCAGCAAAACATATCTGACCAAGCATCTCCAGGGCTGCTGTTCTTCCTGTTTGGGAGAAAGCATCGGTTTACAACCAAATACGGTCATCCTTTTTTTTCGACAGCCAGAGCTACACAAATAGTAGATTTCCAATAATAAAATCTGTGCAATAAATTAGCCTGGAAAGTAAAATACTCTGCACAGTTGGGTGTTTTTTTTCTGGTTTCCATACACCCATATAGGCGTGAGCACACATGAGAGGCACACTGTGAAGAGTCTCTGCTTTCCAAAGGGTCTCTGAGGAGAAAAGCCATCCCTGTTATGAGAGCCATTGCAGAAGGACCTCAGCATCCTCGAAGTCTGGCTGTAAAGGATGTCAGCTCCTTCAACATCCCCCTGCAGAAAGGGCCATCATTAGAGGCCAACCAGGCCAGTCATGGCATCACCCAATCAAGGACAATCCAACCTAAAACAATGAAGCTTCCCCTCTCTACCTGGCTGTGTGTGCCTTACACCTGGACTGCTTTTCAGTAAGAAGCAAGCTGGAAAAGAGTCACTCCAGGTTTTGCTACATCCACCTGCATTATTTCCTAGCTACTAGAAATCTGGAATGGGAAAGACTCCTTGTTTCTTTTGTTTTGCTTTTCTCTCATCTTGTTGGATAGGAAACACCCAGACTCTTCCCTAATTTGGCATAAATTCAATTCACCTACTCTCAAACCTTCAGAGTGGAGAAGAATCCATTAAGCTCATTTCCATTTGTTCTAGCAACAAATCAGTATATGGAGACATGAAGAAAATAATTTTGAATTACTTTTTCCATTATCTGGTTCTCACTTCCTGCCATTTCCCATTTGCTTACCCTGGCTGCTTTATTCTCCTTACACCCAGCCCATAGCAATTATCTCGATATCTAGGAAAAAGCATTAGGTTTTAAGATCTCAGGCTCCATTTTGACAAAGGCTTTGTGATCCAGAGACACTAAGGGGAGAGGATTAAACTTCCATCTGTTTGCCTTGAGGGGGCAAAGCAGAGAAATCAGAGAGAGGTTTCAAAAGATGCTCGCGTGATAACATTGCACGCTCACTAGACAGGAAAGTATCAGGTAAGACAGATCTGCTTGGGAGTCATCCCAGCCACCAACTGGAACAAATTCTTAAAAATTCACTTTATACACAACAGGCTGGAAAGATTCCTTCAAGTCCCTTTCTCCAGGGTGCCTAATTGCCTCTCTAGACCTGTGCCATTTGGAACTGCAATTTTTTGGACAGCAGTGAGAAAGCGGCTCAATTCTGCACGCTGCTGAAGCTTGAACTGAAACACCAGTGTATCTATGCCCAGAGCGAGTAGAGAGATCCCATGGAGGAGCAATCCCATGTCTTCTTATGGATGAGCATCCCCTGGCACAGGCAGGGCAGCACTTGGCCCCAACAGCGCCCCAATCCTGGGGCCACTGTCCCTAAGGAGAGGGAGTGCAGGAGCCATTGCAGTCTGGCCCCTGCACCTCATGCTGGCACTGACCTTTCTGGGGACAGAGCTGAGTGGGGCTGTGACTCATCAGTCTCCTCTCCCTCACCAGTGGCTGGTGACTAATTGTATTTAGTCCCATTTTCATGTTTTGGGGAGAACAAACATAAACAGACTTAGCAGTAATTGTTGCTATGTCTCTACTGTTTCCTCCTCTGGCTGAGTAGGGGTTTTCCCACATGCTCATAATCTTAAAGCAGCATTTTAAGTATTTTTTCTTATTTTAAAGAAGTAGTGTGGATGTTTCTTGAGTGGTGGGAAAAGAAGGAAGGAAACTTCAAAGAATAATTTCTGATTTGGAGCAGACTCTGGGGAAAAAGTTTCTCTAATCTGTCCACAGAAGAGGACTGGTCCGCTCTGGGCGACAACACAAAGCCACAAGCACCACCACAACACAAAGCAGATTGCTTCCCAGCACCTTGGAGGAGTCCAGGTTGGCTCTGGAAAGATCAGATATAAGGATTACTTCTCTAAGGACATGGCCCAGAAACGTGGTGTCCTTGGAAACAGGTCTCCTGGGAGGAACATCAAACATCTCAAAGGCTTATCTGGAGAACCAGTTTGTGTCACGCATCTTTATGCACTTACCCACACGACTACAGTTCCTTGTGCACACTTGTACACATGAAGGTATCATTGCAACTAGATACATTTGGTGGGAATCTGCTGCTCATGTCTGGAATGGACCTGAAAAGTCCTTGGGAGGTTAAGACTTCTCCCTAGCTGGAGAACATAAGATTGGCCAGACGAGGCAGGGAGAAGAGCAAACAATGAGTGTGTGATCAACTGGACAAGGCACTCACATAACTCAGGTTCTATTGGATGTGTTGTTAATTATACAAGAACATAAAAAAAATTGTAAAATAATTTGTATAGTACCAAAATACAAATTATTACCTAATCTTAAGCCCCAGCCAGAAGATTAAGATGATTTTATTTACAAGTTTTATGAACACATATTTTTATGTATTTTAGAATATGTATAACCCAAAGCTCAGCAAGTCGGACACTTTCCTGATAGACAGGAGACCTTTGGTCAGGCTTTCACTTATGCAATACCCAGAGGACTGTTTAGTGACAGCCATGGCAGTGACAGTGACAGTCTGACCCAGGCTGGCCCCAGCACAGACTGCCAGCCTCTGCAGCCTGCAGTTAGGTGTTTAATTCAAGGTTTGAGCTTATCTCTGTGTTTTGTCCACAAGCTGGCCTGCTTAAGGAGCTGAAATCTTGCTGCTAGACACCTGCCTGTGTTGTGCACCCAGTGGCTCCCACTGCTGTGCAGCTGTTTCTGGTGATGGCTTTGTCCCTTCTGGGAGTTGTGAGTTTTGGGAGGGTGATGTATGCTGTGAAGCACGATGCACCATGAGGCCCAAACTCACCTGTTCCACATGCTGTGTAGTACAGCATCACTGAAGAGCTGTATGTAATTGAGTTGAACCCCATACACTTCCTTATGCTGGCTGCAGCCATCTCATCAGACCCTTGCCCAGTGCAGTCATCCACAGGCTGCAACAAAAGCCAGTCCTTCATACTCCATGGGAGCACTGAAGGCTGGAAGCCAACTCATCCATGTTGTATTACATGGATGGTTTTTCTGTTAATTTTGTATAACATAAATGGATATCTTCAGGGAATAGAATAGATTTTTGCATCCTCTGAGCTTCCCTTTGTGCCAAATTCTTCCACCTTGGTCCAGACAAAAACTCCCAGTGACTTTCTCTGGCCATACTCCACTGTCCTGTTCTGAAACCTCATGTTTAGTGGCTCATAATCTCCAATTGCCACTGTTCAACTGTACTAGACTTTTAGAAAGCTGTTGGTGAAACACAAAAAAAAATCAAGGAAAAACATATTATCTATAAGTCCAGGTGAGCAAGTGAGGAAAATATCTAGTTGTGGAGGAAATCAATGAGATAAGATACTTAAGTAAAGACTGGAAACTATCCCTGTATAATGCATTTCTGATTCATTTTCACTCAATCATATAGGTAGCAGATCCCTGTAATCTTGCTGTTGGATGTTTCCATCAAATGACGCTGTGACAAAAACCAACTGAAAGCATCCCCAGCTGTGACTAAACAGACACCAGGACATCTGTCCTGCAGCAGCACTTTCCTCAACAGCAGACAACTCAGGCAGTCCAACACTGGCAACTAAATACTTACAGATTTGTCATATGTAATAAAATACTCTGGAAACTATTTGTGAGCAAACAGTTCCCAGAGTATTTCATTACTCATTACAAATTTGCAAATTGCTCATGAATGATCAAACATGAATATGTAGATAGAGTACAGTACCAGAACGATCCACTGTTTTGATAAGAGATTAACCACATTCAGCGGACACCCGGTCGGTGCTGTACTCAGGACTGTCACACCAGACTCATCGATGGCCATTTAAAAACAGGAAATGTCATTGAATATTTGGCCATGTGTTGAAGATTACTGGAGCATTATAACCTGCTTGCTAAGATGTGCACAGGAGAAAGTGAAACACCTCCCACACACGTGAAGAGACGCTCTGTGCAAAGAGCTGCTGAAGCCCTCGGGCGGTGGGTGCGCTGGCTCCAGCACGTGTGCAGCCCCAAGGTGGAGCAGAATGTTTTTCTGATACCATGTACGTAACACTCCACCCAAGCCTCCCTGTGTAAATAAAACATAAACTCAAATTATGCCAGTAAAGAGTGGATTACACTGGTCACTGGGAGTGCTTGTGTATGTTCAGCCATAACCTACGATAAGGTACTTGCCATAAAATTCCTCCTGGAGGCTGCAGATCTCCTAGAAGCTGCAAGATGCCAGCAGAACCACCAGTATTTTGTTTCACCAAGTGGGGACAGCAAGGGGGGCACTGAGGAATGGGTCAGAGACCCAGAAGACTGCATAAGTCCCTGGGGCCAATGAGGGGGAGGGGTCCATCTCCCTTGCAGGAGAAAGACAGGAGTGCTGACTGTCACCAGCAGATATAAGGGGACGAAGTTCATTTCAAGGAGGTAAAGGGTGAAAACCTTTCTACAGACAAAATTAGCCTGCAGTTAGTAAGGCACAGCAGCAATCAGGACAGATAACAGAGCATTTAATGAAGGCAGAGATTACAGAAATCTGCAACCAATCCGTCCTGCAGCAAAAAGCTGCTGTAAAGCAATTTTGACCCAACCTACACACAACTAGAAATGTTATGCTTTGGTGCACAATGTTTTTAAAAGCAAAAACCATATGACAAGTTTCATTTGCATTTTAATAAATAAATAAAAGTCTAAGCAGGTCCCAAATGTGTTGCATTTTTTACAAACTAAAAAAAAAAAAAAGAATTTATTTCTGTCATCTGTTGATGCAGAAAAAAAATGTATTTCCAGCTTCTGATATAAAAGCTTCATGAAAAATCATTTCCAAGAGAGTGTGCTTTATACTTTTTATTTATGAAGAGGAAGACCCCAGTGTTTGAACCTGTCCCATCCTGACAGGAGACTGCTAGTCAGTGGAGGCTGGCAGAGGCTGGCACTGCTCATCCACCTAGGACCCATCATGCAGGAACCACACTACCATCTGCTCTCCCACTGCTGAACAGGCAGGTGCAACTGGGTTGGAAGAAACACAATTGTGGCCGTCCTTACAGTCCCCTAGGGAAAAAAAAATCAAATAAGGGAAAGGTTATTGCGGACTGATAACAGCTAGGGAGGCTGGGAACGGTACCTGTTGCCAGGGAGAGTTTGCTTCAGTGCAGGCAGGGCCCCCTGCACCTCTGGCCTTGCTGGGAGAGGTTGAGGAAAGGCATCCAGGGGAGGCAGAGCCTGCGTGGAGCACTGACATGAGATGAGGAGCTGAGGAGAGATTGCAGCCAGCAGGGCCAGGGCCCAGACAATCAGGGAGTGAGATTTGAGAAGGGGGTTTTGTGGAAAAAACACTGCATGTGTTCAGCTAATTAAAACCCTCATCAGCATGAATTGTGCGTGAAAGATGGGGATCATGGCTGAGCACACAGCTTTGGGCACTTCGTGGACTGGTTTTCTGCAGGCTTAGCAATCACGCTGTGATTTCTTGTGAGCAAAAGCATAAAAGGTTTTAGGTGATGGAAACGTTTTGCAGAGAGACGTAGCAAAGAGCAATCCTGCCAGCAACCAGACTGCTGCACAAGCATCCATGCTGCTGTACTTGCTGCTTTGTGCTGCTCTTGCTTGTGCCGTGAGCACGCTCCAGAGAGAGCCCAGGGCTCCTGCATGGAGTGCAAGAGGATGGAAATGCTTCACCTCATGGCTCTGAAAATCAGTCATGTGAAGCCATGTCTTGGCCTGGGACTCACATGCCAGTGAGGTGCCCATAAGCACAGGGCAGGGGATGGTCTGGATTTGTTGGGGGCACTGCTTTGTGTTTGCGAAGTTAAACCAGGCATGACTTCAAAACCTGTAAACCATGCCCCTTCCTGAGCACAATCTCACTGTGCAGTGGAGCCAGCCCAGCACCCTTGAGCAGTCCTCCTCCCCTTTGTGCTGTCGGGGTGCTCCTTCCTACACCGCCTGTGGAAAGAGCAAGCTGCAGCCTAGGACAAGGCTCCTGAGCCAGGTGAGATGCCGCTCTGACAAACACACATCCACAGTAATTTGGACCCTGAAGTGTGTCCAGCATGGGCTTTTGCTCCCCCACTGCCAGTCACTGCCAGGGCAGCCAGGTAACCACTCTGGGGAAAACACCAACTCGATGGCCACCAGTGGTGTGACTGAACACTGGCATTAATTCTCAGCCCCCACCATGCTTTAGCAAAGCCAATGCCATGGCAGGAGGGGATCTCCCAGCGCCTGCTGCAGCCCCCCCAGCAACAGGCCCACTGTGAGTGCAGGTAACCCAGCGCAGAGCCCAGCAAAGCCCTGCCAGCAGCTGGGACAAAACACCCCCTGGGACTGGAGTGAATTATGCACATCCTTAAGTATTTGCAGGATAGAGGCCTTAGTTCACTGGGTTAAAATACCAGAACAATATAAAACACCTCTGCCTCTGGAACCCACTGCACTTCATAAAAATGCTGGGGACCCTGCTGGAGCTAAGCCATTGTCGATAGCCATAAAAAATTGGTTAATAAATCTTCTTCCACTGATGAAATAGCTACTTCACAGCCAGAACTAAACAAATTGAGCATTTCAAAGCAACCTGCTTGACACAAGCCCTGATTTGCACACCAATAGAAGCATCCCCAGCCTGGGCAGGACCCTGAGCAGGCACTGTTCTTCCCTCCCTGTTGTCACAGCCAAGTGCCAGGAGGAGATTTAGTGCACCAATATTTTCCTCCCCAGTGACAGGAAAGGGATTTACATCTGCAATCCGCAGGCCTTTGGAGTGAAACGATCTCTAAAGCAGAGACTAGCCTGGCACACAGTGGGCGCACTGGCTACCCCCCTAACACTGTTGGGGTTATGGTCCCCCATCTACCAGAGCCTCTAGCAGACAGATACCAGAAGTTCGTCATTGTGCTGCTTCTACCTTTTTTTGGTTGAAAAATAGAAATGTAAAAATAAATGTTAAGAGAAAGGCAAGTGCTCATTGCCTTGCTGCTGCACAGACACTATCCTGAAAGTTTAATCTAACAGGTAAAAAAGCAATTACAGAAGAGGCTCCACTCTTGACAAGCTGTCACAAGTCAGTATTTTTCAAATGCAGTCGATAGCCAAGGGGAGTGAAATAATACATTTAACTCGTTTTTCCCAACTGCAGAGCCATTAATATATTTAAGTAGTGTGATACCTAGAAAGAGAAAAATACTGTAACATTTCAGTTTTAATAAAGTCTATTAAAAAATTAAATCACCCTAAATTCATGCCACTGTGGTTTTCCATGTGGTTTCCCTCCTGCCTATGGGAAGAGAGCAGAGCTGGGCTGGGGGGGGCAGGACCTGCGTCCAAGCAGAAATATTTATTCAGTGAAAAGTTGCATCTAAACATTGATGTTGCAACAGAACTTACTATTTGCTTAACTGAATGTTATAGATTTGCCTAGAGATTCACATTGGGGAATAAAAGCCACATATTTAGGCCCTTTTAGCAACACTGGATGACTTTGAAAAATTTAGGATTTGCTCATCACTGTTTCCAAGCCATATGATTGGGGGCTAGATTTCCTGTTAAGTTGTTAGGATTTGGCTGTGCAAGACAGGTGTTTGGCATTTCTAACTTTCTGCTCCCTTTAGTATACCTCAAACTGAGCATTAATCTGCTGCGGTCTTGAAAGTTCAAGTCAAGGTGGATTTTGTTTTGCTTTTCCCCCTGAAGGTCAGTTCAGGATTGAATCCTTTTGTCAAGGTTGGCTGGAGAGCAGAAGGCTCTGTTAATCTCCAGGCACTGCGGCTCCCTCCTGGCTTCCTTCCCTTGCAGTTTGTTTTACTTCAGGATTCACCTCCTGGGATTGTAAAGGCTGCAGATGAGGGTTAGAGGTGAAACAAAGAAAACGAGGTTGGTTGTTTATTTAGAGGGAGCCAGGATTCATAATGTTGGAGACACTGGGTCCCTCCCAAGAGATAACCATAATTTTACAGCAGCTCTCATTTTTTTTTTCCCAGAAATAAAATACAATGACAGATCCAAAATACCATTTCCCCGAGTAACTCTGAGAACCAAAACAAGGAAGAGTTTTTCCTGCAAAGTGACCAGACACTGGAACAAAATAAACATGCTTCCAGTCACCTCCATGTGGGAAAACATCTGAAAAAAAAAATTAAGGCAATTTTGCCTCCTTCAGAGACCTTCTTCTTTTATTCAGTCAATTTGTGCCTCATTATGGTGGGGTCTTTTTTGACAGTAGTTCGTTTTTTCCTTGGTAAATCTTTTTCACTTGGTAGATAATCTTCTTATCTCCTTCCCTTTCAATGAGAAGGCCAAATTTTGCTTTCATTTATTCACTGTAGAACCCCACTGACCAGTAGCTAACAGGCACATCCCATCCCACACAGGCAGCCTGGTAATATATTTTCCCTCTTCATACTTTGTTTTAACAATCACAACAGCATCAAGGGAAGGCGCAGATGCATCCATTACACCTAAGAAAAAACCTTGCTCTTTTCCCAGGCTTTTTTGGGTGTTTGCCCTCCAGGGCATCATCCATTTGCAATGAGATCCCTGGGTTTACAACAGAACAAGTGGTTGTGCAACAACAAAAACTGGATTCCGGGGTCCTGATAAGACAAGACAAGTGTCCTGCGACCAGAGTCTGACCAGTCACCCCACCACTAATCTGGGTGAATCAGCTGACGTCAGTGGTTTTATGTTAAACACACACTGGGGTGAAAAATGAGAGTCGTGCTCAGCTCCGGCAGCTCAGCTCCAGCAGTCTGCTACCAGAAGTGGCTGCTTACTTTCAAGTTCTCTGCACAGCCTGTAATCACTCAATATTGAAACCAGATTTACAAGCTCTTTAGAGGAGAAGTTTGTGATTTCCAAAGCAGACGCATTTGGTATTTCAGAAAAAGGTCAAGCCCCCTGTGGAGTAAGGGGTTTTTAATAGAATCAGTTCAGCAGGAGTTAAGAGGAGACATACCAACCCAGCAGCTCGCAAAGCCAGGAGAGGCACAGACATAAGAAAAGCCACAACCATTAGTGTTTTGAGGAAAGAATCAGAGAAAGAGAGAGGCACGGGGTATACTAAATCGTGGACTTTTGATTTTATTTATTCCAATCCGAGAGACCTTCTCAGTTCGAAATACAGAGAGCTGCCCTTCTTATGCTCCCAGGCTTGCAGGGGTTTCAAAGAAAGGAGCGTTTGCTATTGTCTGCAGGGGAAATCGGAGAGTGTGTAGCACAATGGCAAATCCAGGCTCTTAACTCAAATGCATTTTAAAAGGATAGCCTTTGCTTACTGTCTCACCTCTTCAGCCTTCAGGGTCTGGCCAGGCTCTTCAGCTGTTAATATTTGTTGTAACACTACGTTGGGTACAGTGGGTGTCTAGGACTTGTTCCATGCTCGTACAGCACCCAGCAGCAGGGAACATCATCAAGGACCCTACTTGCCACAGGAATACAAGTTTTCTGAGTGGAAAGCTGGTGCTGCTGAGGTCTGCAGGCTACATAAGCAGCCTCCACAGAAATACTAATTGGCAATACAGCTGCCTACTGCTTGCTCCGACCCTTCAGACTCTGCAGTCAGTAGTTTCAGTGAAAAGATTTGGGGCTCGTTCCATAACTCACATAGCTGCTGCCAGACAGACACCAGAGCTCATTACAGTTTCTTGAATACAGAGGCTTTAAAATAAATTGGAAATCCAAATTTCATACTGTCCCGGTTTCAGCTGGGAGAGAGTTAATTTTCTTCTTAGTAGCTTAGAAGGCTCATAGACTAGAAACTTCTAGGCCATATCAGCTACCACACCTAAACTAGATGTACACCAACAGGTAACAGAACAACCCCAGGAGACGGCAGCTGCGAACTCAAGCAGCTCAAGCCCGGTCCCCAGCGACTCTGTGGCACTGCTCCCATGACTGCAGGGGATGGCAAACAAGATCTTTTCTTCTTTAAAACATCTCCACAGCAAGGGGCCAATTAGAGCATCCTGGTCTTACTAGCCTTTTAATGGCAAGCATAAATAGGCCCTTACGTATTCAAATCAGCAGCAAATGAGTGGTGAAGGTCACAGGATGCTTAAATGACTATACAACATGCTCCCTCTGATTCCTGGAGAAAGCACTTAAAAGGTTTAGCTATCAGATCTTCTAACTTGTCTAGTCATAGTAACTACTGGTGCAGCTACGCCTGACAGACAGTATTTGTCTCTTTCAGCATCAAGTTCCCAGTCAGTCATTCCCAAAAATAATACACTTGGTGGAGCAGACAACTGCCCTAGACTTCCAGATCAGTGCAAAGGAAGGGCAGAGCTCTTATAGGAAAGCAGCACTTTGAAAGGTCAGCCAGAAGACCACAGGCCATATTCCAAAAGAAGTTGTGGCCATGTAATTTCTTAAACGTAGAAATTTCTTAAAGGTAGAAATCAGAGAATACAATTCTTTGCATTAAAAGCAACTCTCCAGGCACTTTGAGGAACTAAAAAGGGTCAGCAGCTTGAGGTACACAGAAGAAACTAATCCTTCTAAACTACACTTTAATATTGCAAACATGGGCACGGTGGGACCTTGGCATTCCCGAGGCTCTCACTGCACTTGGTTGGTGCGAGTGTTTAACTGTAGGGGTAAGTTTGCAATATCAATATTTCTGTTTGCACAGCGACGTGACCAACTTATGTCCAACAACAACCCTACCAGATAGTTTAAGAGTACTTTCAGGAACGCCAGCTTATGACTTAGAGGGACAGGTTTTCCTTGCTTACATCCCTTTGCATTTCAGGTTGCATATCCCAGAGCAATCTACCACAGTAAACAGTACTCAGGATCAGAGCATTGCTGCAAGGTTGTTGTAACCCCGTGTGTGCCATTCCCTTTTTCACTTCTGGCAACAGTAGGAGCTCAACATCACAGCCAGAACAGGAGGCAGAAGCACTTCTAAAGCTGTTAAACATAGATGAATAGTAGACTCTTGCCAAGTTTTATCTTCTGCAGCAGATTTTGGATGCTTCTTTCACCATGATGTGGCATCAGCCTTTTAAGCAAGTCTACTTTAATTACTGCAAAGTCTAATAAAGCAAGAAAAATAAATACAATAAATTCCTTGAATAATCCAGAGGTTGTTTGTTTTTAGCAACAAAGCACTGAATAAATGAAACGATCAAGTGAAGCCAAATAGCTGCAGAAGTAAGAAACAACTAAATGCACAAATATTGGCAGGGAAGAAAAGGCACCTATGCAAGAACAGATAGGAGGAGCCAGAGATTAAAGAACACTGTTGATACTTCAGTCCCACACAAAAGTAGCAGCATGTGATACTTAGTTACACGATAGAAGAGCAAGGCAGATGCTTTCCACTACGCCCAGAAGGGCTATAAACAGGAAAAAAAAAAGAAAAAAGCGAACCACAGCTGAATAGGCAGTGTGGTTTTGGGGTTTCCCTCTCCTCCCCCAAAAAGTTCGAGTGTAAAAGGTGCAAAAGGAAAACAGATCATAGAAACAGGAATAGTGAGACAAGGGAGGAAAACCAGCTATAAAGAATTAGGAGTCACTTTCTGACATGGTTTGCACAGAGAAAGGAAGTCTTTCTTCATTAACAGAGAAGAAGAAATAGTTATCACACAAAGCTTTGGAGGAATTCATTGAGTTTATGAACAAAAATTCAACAGCCAGGAACTGAGGATGTAGGTTCACTGTTACTTGAAGTATTAAACAGTATAGCTGCCACCTTCATTCTGGAATAACCACCGAATTTCCTTCATGGAGTAGGAAAAGAGTCTGTTTTCAGAATCTAATTGTTATGCACCGCATTACCATGCATACCACCTTGATTTGTTTCCCACTACCACCCCAGAAAAAACCTGTTTTCCAAAACAAAAGCCACAAGCAAGTTTCAGACAAAATATATATATTTTAAAAAATCTTTACAATAAGTCAGGAAACATAGGAGCTTGCACACAGTTTATTATAATAACTCAGTTCTCAGCTCCCTACAGTTCAGATAACCCTGGTGACAGTGTTTACAGCTTCTAATTTTTGCTTTCATAACTTTGAAGCAAACAATACATTTGAGTGTATTTTACTCTGTGCAAATAAGACAACTTTTGGAATCCTTCAGAAGAAATATCCAAGTTTCTGTTTGTGAGGTCCTTTGTTTCTCAAAGATGATTTATGAGAGTTTTTGTTTTAAGATAAAGTGCTCCTGTCCAGCAGAACCCAAAGGCCTTCTTCTAGAGTTCAGAGAGCAAGTTCAGCTCAGATTAAAAAATAATTGGTCATACAAATTCCAGCTTCCCATGTCCGCTGTACATTCCCCAGTGGACTAGCGAAAGAATTTTATCATTGCTGAGGTCTGAATGTCTCATTTTATCACAGGTCATGCAGCAGTTCTCGTGACCAGTCACAGGCACCATGCATTCCAAGTCCAATTTTGCCACCTGCCCTTTTTTCGAATGATGTCCATGAAAACTATAGTGCAAACGGGAGAGCATTTGCTGTCGTTGATCTTGCAGTCTCTTGTTTTCACTCCTGAGCATCCTCAAGGCCAGCATGATAAGGAGCACCAAGATCAGTCCACCAGCTATAGGAACAGCAATTACAGCTGCCCTGAACCATAACTCTTTTGAAGAAGTCAATTCCTGCACCTTGGTGATGAGATTCCTGCTGCTGTCATGTTGGTATCTGCTCCCTTGTCCTGAAAAGGGGAAAGATGTGAAGCTTATTTCAGGATTTATATACACTGGTTTACATACAAGCAACTCCCCTAAATCCCACACTGACAAGTTTAAGGAGCAACAGCTACACTGCAGTATCTACAGAAAATATTCCTGGTAAAGAAAAAAAGATGAGTTTCTAAGGTGGTTTATAACATGGAATTTCTTACTCCAAGAGTTGATTTCACAGTGAAAATCACTGCCACTGATTCTTAGAAGCAATGTCAGAAGTTGGCAAGGGAGACTTCCAATACTAATGCAGATAAAAAAAAGCTAATTGGCCGAGATGCTCCCCTGCATCCAGCCACCCACTCCTCCCTCTGGTGTCTCTACTTACATTAACAACTAAATCAATAACAGCAGACACACAAGGGTTAGCCTGTCACCAGCCTGATGGCCAGAAGAGAGATTTCACTGAAGCTTTATTGCCCTACCTGAAGTATCACCCCTGGAAGGAGACAAAACATCATGTAGTCCTCTGTAATTGCACATATCTTCATGACAGCATTCCAATGTGGACATGGTGGTGGTGCCAGAGTGGTTTTGTGCTTGTTTGGCTTGGCAGATATCAGCTGTGCTTGCAATAGAGTCCAAGCAGCCATGAGTAAGCGGGGAATGTGTATTCTGAGGATCAAGCAGTCTGGAGAAGCAGGCACTAAGCTCAGATTTGCACATATAGCCAGTTGCAACACAGTGTGCAGCATCACAGTAGCATCTGATCTCACCTAAAAAAAAAATAAAAAATGGTGTAAGACAGGTAAGAATTTGGTCCCCTAAGGACATCTCACTAGATATTCTTATTAGCCACAAGGATCACACAACCAAACTCAGTGCCAGTTTTGAGGTACACCCAGAGACTGTAGATCCACAAGAGCCGGGGTTGTTTCCTTCCCATCACTGTACAGTGCCTACCTCCTCGTAACCTTAATCCCTGCAAGTGCCTTGGGGCACTCGCTTTAATTACTAGAACCACAGTCCTTTGAATTAAAGCAAAAGCATTTCACTAAAACAGGGACTTGGGGGAGAGTTGGGGCGGGGATGTTACAGTGGCTTTTTTTTCGAAGATAAATAACTAACAAGACCATTTTACAGCTACTTCCACTTGCTGTCAGCAGTTGCATTTAACCACATTTAAAGCGAAATCCCAGTTCTAAAAGCAACACACACCTTCAGTCCTAGAAGAAAGCCACATCTATGTTTTAACCATTACTCCAGGAACAGCATTCTATTTTTATAAAAGTAATATGTTTTTTAACCGGGTATAAGCACACAACAAAAATACTAGGTTTAAATATTTATGTGACAAATGAAAAAAAAATCGGAACTGCTGAATTCTTTATTACCTCTCAATACTGTGCCAAAATTTAACAGGTTTAGCTAACACCTTATAAAGCTATTAGCTAGAACCATTACCATCCAAGTCTCCCAGTCAGGAAGGTTTTTACTGTGTGAAACTGAGCAACTATTTGTAATTTCTCCAGAAAGAAAGAAATTCTTTAAGTAGTTGTTCATGCAAAACGGCTTTTTTATCAGTATTATTTAAAAAAAAAAAGGTTCCAGTTATTCTGTTTACAGTTATTCTTTTCAGAGGCAATGTCTCTCAACTCAAATTTAAAGTCATTAAATGGGGTGAAATTGCAAGGCTAAAAGCTCCCCCTTTCCTCTCTCCAATTTCACATGCAATCCAACATGCAGTCAAAAAGGGGAAACACTTGGATTGAAAATCCTCTACCGGCTCTATGAAAAAATCTCAGGAAACCTCAAAAATTTCTGAAGGAAGCGATAAAAAGGTTCCCTTCATAAAACTCTTCATTTTGTGCTCTCCAAACTGCTCTGGTATGAATTAAACATGTCCTGTGCTGTAGTGAAAACTTATTCTTTCTAGGCAAGTTGCAACTCAAACATAATTCAATGTGCCATCGAGCCAAGGTTTAAGAGGAAGCCAGATTTTGGAGTCATCCTCGGAAGAATGGACTTAAAACTACTTCTGATGTGCCTGTTGTACGTGCCATTACAGTGGCACCAAGGCTTTTAAAGTCGATCAAATTGTCAGATTTCTTCCTTCTACTGTGTGCGTTTCAAAAATCAAACTACAGGTTTCCTAGCTACCACCCCTTCTTATGGTGCTCCTTACCACCTATACCTAAAAAAAATTGTTCTGCAAGATGTTAAAAATCATCCCAACCAAGTTAGCTTCCCCTCATTGGGCCACTTTAATACTTTCTCCAAAATGCTACTGCAGGCTCCAGGCCTTGAAGTTCCCGCTGCTCTTTAATAACTCTGCTTAATAGAAGCCAAATGATGGAGTGTCTCACTGTCTCCAGTCCAATTCCCTTGGGCTTTTAGACTAAGTAACCTAATTTTTCATGAATTCACACTCACTGTCATCCAGCACGTTACAGAAAAAAAGACTCAATCATTTTCTAAGCATTCCATATGAGGTCTTCCCCCTACCCTCTCTGAGAAAAATACTCTTCATCATTTTCTCACTTTATGAGAGTTAAAAGTAAGATGCAAACATGGCACAGTACCAGAGCTGACAGTCCTTTCATGAGTCTCAGCATAGCATGGGAGTAAAGTGAAACAATACACATATTTTCATTTTAACTGCTTATACAATCACGTTTAAAAATCTATGTTTTATTGACTTAAAACAATCTTACGAACAAGATCTGACAGGCTAGTCATCAGGCTAATTCAACTGCTTTTTAATTAAAGCCACGTTTTCAGTGAAACAGAATGGACTTTGTATTACTGTATTAAAACTGTATTTCTGTCAATTCATAAAGTTTCTTCCTGTTCTATGCAAAAGGCCAGAAAGGGTATTTAGTATTTTGAAACAGTGAACAATGCCCTTCTGTTCCCTCCTCTTTCTTGTTACTGTATGTAGCTATTAAAGAAAAATGTCTGCTTTTAGTCAAGATGGCTACAGGAGAGACTGCAGGCTTCTCTTAAAGCTTTTGAAGTCAACAGCAGCCAGAAGTCTGTGATCCCCTAATTATATCATTATCAGGCACATAGTTTCAGTATCTGCGACTTCACATCACTCAGTCACTCCCTGTTCTGCCCGCTTTGATGGGGCCAGCAGGCTCCCCCCTGCACGCTGCAAGGCTGTTATTTAGGGTTAATTACAGCCTTCCTTCCAAAATAAATAAATACCGTCGCACATCACCACCGTGCTAACTTATCCCTTAACCTCCTCCCCGGAGCATGGCGATTACCGGCAGCCAGCGGGTCGCCTCTGCCCCGGGAGGGCGCTCCCCGGGCGGCCAGACCACAGACCACAGAGCCCCCACAGCCCCCACGACCACAGAGCCCCGGCGGGCGGCGACGGGGCCGGGCGCGGTCGCCCCTCCGCTGCCGCCGGGACACCCGCGGGGCCGCGCCCGGACTGACCGGCACCGGCGGCCAGGTGGGAAGGGAGGGCAAGGGAGGGACGGGGCGGCAGGCGCAGACCCGGCGGCACCCGCCGCCAGCACCGGCTCGGCGAGGGGCTCCCGAGACAGCGCCGGCCCGGCTGCCCTCGGGCAGCAGCAGCCCCCCGGGCACCCCGCTCCCCCCGGTGCGGCCTCCTCACCCCCTCACCTCTGGTGAGCAGGACGGCCATGGCGCACAGCTCCAGTTGCAGCCAGATGAAGATGTAGCTGGAATGGCGATCCATTTACCCGGCGCCGCTCGCCGCAGCCCGCAGCGCAGGCACGGCCGAGCCGCCGCCCGCCTCTGCCCCGCCGGAGCGTCGAGGAGCCGCTCGCCCGCGGGCAGAGCCGTGGCGCGGCCACCGCTGCGGCGGCGGGCCGGGGGAACGGCCGCGGCTCTCTGCCTTCCCTCGCCCTCCCCTCGCCGCTCCGGCCCGGTCCGCAGGAGCGGCAGCGCTGGGAGCTGCCGGCGCGCCAGCTACGCCAGCCAGCGCTGCCTCACTGACACAGCGGCGCCGCCGCCCGCCCTGTAAATACGGCCGGGCCGGGCGCGAGCCGCCCCGCCCCCTGCCCCGCCTCCCCTCCCCATTGGCTACACATCCCGGGGGTGGGCGGGGAGATCGGCGGGCAGGACCGCCCGGCACCTCCCCATTGGCTGCGCCGCTCGGAGGTGGGCGGGAATCCCCTCGCCCCGCCCCGCCCGCC
>NW_020897732.1:559400-573962 GCF_003984885.1 Neopelma chrysocephalum | reverse complement strand
AGAGGGGCGGGGGTGAGCCCGCTGAACTGGGCTCAGGGGTGAGCCCGCTGAACTCGGCCCGGGGGTGGGCGCTATGTGCGGGTGCTCGGATCCCCGCGGCGCTGCGGGGAAAGCGGCCGCTGGCGGCCTCGCTCGCCGCGTTAGGTTTGAGGCTCTCTCGGGTCCCCGAGATAATCCTGTGCGGAGGCAGCAGCGCTGGGTTCCACGAGGAAATGTCATGTCCTTGCTGCGAGTTCGGCGGAGCCGCGATCAAGGGATGGATGGATGGATGAATGGATGGATGGACGGCTGGATTGGCAGCTCCTCAGCCCCGGGCTCTTGGTGACAAGCAGCGCCGGAGCGGGACCAGGCGGCGGCCGAGCCCTCCAGCCCGCTCCTGCTGCCCCGGCGCTGTTGCCAGCTCGGCCCTGCCTGTCCGCTCCGGACCCCCGAGGCTGTACGAGGTGCAGAAGTGTTGCCACAACGGGCAGTTCCATTGCAGCCGGGGCTTTTTTTCCAAGGTTGTGGAAATCTTGAGTTAGGGCTTGGCGCAGTGCGGAGCTAACAGGCACCGGCTGGAACTGGGGTGCAGCTGGGATCTCCATCCCTGGCCCCATGCCGCTCTGGGATACACTGTGTGGCTCCGGGGGCTTCTGTGCTTCCCACTGAGCCCCGCAGGGTCTTACCTGCTGCTGTCACATCCAAGCAGCAACAACAGGCCCGTGGGACCGAGCCATTAGCAAACATACCCCACAGTAACTCTATTCTCTTTCCAGTATTTCCTTTCCAAAAACAGCTGTTGGGGATGGAAGCATAAGGTGATGTTCTACCACCGAGCTCTGACACAGCTCCTGTAGGTCATGTTAAGCTTGGACAGTTTTCCTTCACGTGTTGGTCCTGAAAAAAATGTGTCCCTTAATTAAAATTTCTTTGCTAACTTAGTTTTCTTCTTTCTATTCTCATTACATTTTATAAGCCCTGGTTTCTGCAGCACTGACTGTTTCCCATTTATGGGCAAACTGCTTTAAATATTTGGGTCCACTGTTGGATGATGTGTAGATAATATGTTAATAGCTAAAATTACTTTAGAATTTTAATTTTTTGTGAGTCTTTAAAGACATTTTCAATAGAGAGCGTTATACCTTGTGACAGAGACATTCCTCCCTGAAAGAGAAAGGAGGAAATATGAAATCTGAGACTGAGATAACTCCAGTTTACTTTGGCAGAGAGGAACAGACTGGATCCCCAGCTAATTAGTGCTGATGCCATCACATGTTATAATGGTTTTACTGTGAGTCTTGCCATTTGCATATGTATAAGATAGATACACGTGTGCTGCACCACAGTCTTTACACTTATGTTATACATATTTGCACTCCACCACAAAGTAATTTTCTAATTCTTATTTCTGTTTAGAAATTACAAAAACAGCAAGAACAGCCAAGCCATATCTCCCGCTCTGGCACCAGCTATCAGACACTCATTTGCAAACATCCGAAAATATCATTCATTATAACTTAGAATCATTACAGCAACATGTGCAATTCTGTTTCTCCTGTTCCTACCACTGGTGACAAGCGCATTTAGCAGATCTCATTTGTTACATGTGATACCGACAGACTGGAAATGGCTTTTATTCTTGGAGCCACATTACTGCAATAAGTAACATGAGAGACTCCCTGAGTATTATAAACATCCTGGCCAAGGGAGCACAGACAGACTAACCAGAGGGCAATGTGCTCGAGATCAGTTTTGAACAGCAAATTTCATTGACAGCTGTCAAGTTTGAATTGTGAGGTACAATTTACTGTAAAAAAATTGCTAATTCTGTATGCTACAAGCATGAAATACCACAAGTGAGGGAGGTACAGCAGGGATCACTGCCCAGCCTTAGTTCCTCCCAAAGAAACTAAAGACCCTTTTGAAATCTGTGGATCGAGTCAGGGTGTCAGGAGGGTTTGACTGACATACTGTGTCTCCTCAGTCACTGATACTCTGCTCAGAGAGCCATGCAAGGGTTGTGTGGGGTCCTTTCACAGACCATAGCATAAACAAGATTATTCAGCTTCTGCAGTGCTAATTTGCTTTTTGTTTTAGAGGCAAGAGCCAACAGGGCCAGATTGGCCCGTAAAAAAGGGACAGGAGACAGACCCAGCACAAAGCAATAATAACAACATGTTCTGCAACCAGAAGGAATGTGGGATAATGACTACAAGGAACCATCAAGGAAAGCGTCAGAAGCCTGAGGCTGCATTACGTGTCTCCAGCAGCCATGGGAGAGCAGCCTGGAGCCTCCACTTGAACGGACTACACAGCCTGTAGTCAGAGCCTGCAAGAGCACAGGGCTGCTCCCTCCCACCAGATACGGTGAAGCCCTTTGAAGCCAACATGAACAGAAGGACCTGGTTGCAAAATCAGCCTCTGGGCACCTCAGGGAAAGGGACTGCTTTGGAAGCATCTCACAGAAGCATGTTCTCCTCTGCATCAGCTCAAAACTCTGTCACAATGAAAAATTTTGTCTTCAAGCAGACGAAATAGTCAACTAAAAGAAGAGATCTGTCCAATGAGTCTTTGAAGGCCACACAAATGTTTGTTTGGTTCTTTTACTTCATTTCACAAGCCAATAGTTGCAGAGCCATGATTCTGGCAGGAGGACTTTAGAACTGATGAGTCCTTCTAAAAGACCAATTCAGATGAGCATCCAGTGTCCTAAACTATTCCAGACCAGGATTTCTCCTATCTGGCAAGCAGCTGCTCAGGACAGATCCTGCTCTCCCCTACAATCACATTCCAGAAAAGGCTCACTATTTTCCATCAGGAACATGTGAGCTGTGCAGTTATACAAGAGTCTCCTTCCCAATGTCAGCAGGTGAAATGCTTCCAGTGAAGTGCCAAACCACAACCACCACCTTCTCCAGAAGGTCCATGCACCTGAGAGACCCAGCACAGGCATGAGAGGATGGCTGCCATGAGGGGTTTAGGCCTTTCCTATGTCAAGGAGGAAAACAAGACAAGCCAAGACAGAGGTCAGCATGGCAGCACTTTCTGAGTACACAACTTTGAACAAGAGAAAAGCTCCACTCTGGCTCTGGGAACCTAGCTTTAGAAATTTCAACCTCCTCTCTTTGTATTGCTTCTTTCATATATTCCCTGTCTCTTTTTCACATGAAATGGTATTAATGCCTCTCCCTGCTGCTACTGCCTATTGTTTATGTGCCACTGCAGCAGCGTGCCTGCAAAACTGACTAAATTAAGTTAAAACCTCAGCCTGCAGGTGCCCTGGATTTAAGTAACTCACCCTAGAAAAACAGTTTGGAATGAAAAGTAATTCCTTCATCTGGCAGCTTTGAACATTATCACAAATTCCTCACCCCTCTATAAACTTGCCTGGTATGCTGGCAACTCACCACCATTTCCCTCAAATGATTGGATGCAACCATTCCCTCAATCTCTATCAAACAACTGTGTTTTTGCAGTATTCTTTGCTTGTTTGAACCTTTCAACCATCCCCCGCCAAAAAAAAATAGGCAAAAATAGAAGTGGATAACAGCTGTAATTTGGAAATCCTTTCTACATTCACCTCTATAGTCAAGGCATCACAGCAGCACTGTCCTGAGGAGAACTACATTCCTCAGGGAGCTGAGTATTTCCATAGTGCTGGATGTGCATTTGCTGGCACTGCCACATAAGATGCTCATTTCACTAGCAAGGAAAGGTTAGTACTTCACATTGGAGTCATTTCAAATTGTGTCAAAAGCAACATTTGCACACCATATCTTCCTTTTTGCACCTTGCAATTATGATTCAGCTGAGAACTTCTCATTTGGAAATGACATGAAGTTAAAAGCATTGGGACTGTTTCAAGCATCTTTGGAGCAATATTAATTAGAGTAGTTTGGATTTTTTGTTAACTGCTCAACACTAGCCAGCAACCAACTAGCTTTTTCCAATTATTTTGCTACCATTTTGGATATGATACACACAAGTTAA
This sequence comes from Neopelma chrysocephalum, assembly GCF_003984885.1. NCBI lineage: Eukaryota > Metazoa > Chordata > Aves > Passeriformes > Pipridae > Neopelma > Neopelma chrysocephalum. The sequence goes on along the minus strand of NW_020897732.1, from coordinate 569,993 downwards.
TTCTACTGAATTACCTTTATTTATGCTGATTATTGCCTTTAAAAAAATAATTAAGGCTTAAACTAGCATAGCTCGCTATAAAGCCCAGGGGGCAGTGAACATAATATGACTCTGTGCAATTCCTTTGGCTTCCCACTTCTGGGTCTGGCCATGGATTTAGTGAATCAAGTAGCCATTTCAGGATCTAAGGCTATGCAGAGCCCAAAGGGTGGCTCCTTCCCCAGCCGCTCCCCTGTGACAGACAGGCTGCCGAGCAGGTTCCCACAAGGTTAATAACTCCCAGGGAGTTTTATCCTCATAACTGGGGCAGTTCAAAGAGGTGGATGGAGGCCTGCACACTATTCCCTGCTCACTTTCAGTAGCAATTAGAGTGTCCCCAGTGAAACTCAGTTACCTGCAAAACGAGAGGAGGCGACCTGCGTTCCAGACATGATCAGTGTCACTTGTTCACATAAAATAAGTAGGAAACCAGGTTAGGGTCTGTGTTGCAGGACCCACCTCTCCATGCACATGTGATACATCATCCAGATGGCACCAATCTGCATCCCCCTCATACACAGGACATGATAAAGAGACACTATTTAAGAGGTCCAGAAAGTGAAGCATTTCCTGCCATGCTCATCACTTTACTTTTTTTCATTTAAAACTAACCCTCCCTCCCCCAAACGAGCTGCACTCCTACTCCTCTCAATCAATAGGACGATTTGCATTTATCCTCCTGGAGGCATCGCTCCTAGGACCGGGGCCAGAGCGATCCAATCGATAGGGGGAAGCTGGAGCAAGACTGGAAAAGAAGCAGCAGAGAGATTTCCCCCAGGGAGAAATGCAAAACACTGGAGAGAGGCAACAATTATTGTAATTGAAGGTAATGAGGCCGAGGCGCCAGCTCCAGCTCTGCTTAACATCATTCAATACAAAGTGAGACACACATGAAGGAGACGGCCCGAGCCCGGCCGGCCCCGCGGCGGCCCAGCCCGGCTCCCCGCACCCCGCACCCAGCCCCGCAGCCGCCGCCCGGCCGGCTACCCGCCTGCGGCAGCACGGATGCTCCCGGGACAGGCCTGTCTCCTGCGCTCATACGTTTGGGAGAGTCACTCTGGATCTGAGTGCTGCCGGGGTCCCAGAGTCCTCCTTTCCCTTTCCCTAGGAGATTCCCGTGTCTGTAGAATTCCCGGGGTGTTTATCGTAACTGTGCACTGAAACTCACGCGCTGGGCACCGAATCCCTCGGCCAGGGACAGACGTTGTCCTGTCCCGGGGCAGGACAAGCTCAGCCCCAACCTTCTCCCCTCCCCTGCACAACCCCTCTCTCCCACCGCATTCCCCCTTCCCGCAGCTCCCCGCTGTGGGGGAGCGACTCCCCGGGAGGAGAGAGGCGATCCTGGCGAGGGGCTCCACCTGCCCTGCGGCTCTCCCTGCGGCTCTGCCGGGGCACTGTGCAGGTGGTTCGGTACCTCTAACCCTGATCACAGAGCAGAGCTCACAGCGGCTTTGAGACGGGGGGTCCGCACTGGACACACAGCTGCGCCTTCGCCATGGATTCCTCAGGCACGGAGCCCCTCACAACCTCGGCCGCCGGGGGGTCAGTGAGCCGCCAGCACCAGGAGGGGTTTACTAAACTCTCCTTGAGATTAAGGTAGCCGGGGCCGGCACGGAGTCAGGGAGGCGGGGAGGCGGCCGCAGTCCCAGCGGCTCCCAGGACGGCGGGGGCTCAGCGCGGGCACCTCTTGCCCTCTGCCGGCAAAGCCAGCCCTAGCAGGGGCAGCCTCTCCTGTCCCGTGCTAAGGCAGGGCGAAAAGGTGATGGGGGAAAAGCTGCTGGGTGGAGATAGAGAGGCCTTTGGAACGGGAGGATGCGGCTGCCTGCAGTCGTAGGGATGAGTAATCCCATTGGCAGAAGAGCCAGAGCGGTGTGGGACCCGGTGATATACCGGGGCTCACATCAGCTCATAGCCCCAGCCACATCCTGCATGCTGGAATATTAACATCCAGGATTCAGCCACCACCTTCTGAAGCATCAACATGAAGGTGTTACCTGTCAGAATTCATAAGCGGTACCTAAAAAGTCAAGCACCACCTATCAGATCTGAGTTATCAGGTGTCTAGAGACAAGGCATGGCAAATATTAAGAACTTACTTTAGATCCCAAGCATGAGAAACCATTAGTTACGTCCTGTCCCAGCATAGTGGGCACACGGGAGAGGAGAGCTAGTGCTGGAGTCATGATGTGGCAAAAAAACCCTGGAAATTGAGCATCACTGTAGCAGGACAGAACATACAGTTCAAGTAATATTTCTTGCAGAAAGCTATAGTTTGGATATAGGACGTTGTGAAACAGTCATGTTTGCCAGTGAAAACAGAGCCTCTTTTGAAGCCTATTGCCTAAGCAAGAGTCTCAGGCTCATATTTGCACATGCAAGACAGATTGTCCACGTATCTGAGCACAGATGTCAGTTCCTAGGAGGACTTACCCTAAACCTTGGAGGACTTACACCCATTAGGCAAACCCTGGGTGCTCTGCAGGGCCTGGAGTCTATGTGAGGCTGTTCTCCACTCTTGCAAACCTATTGTCAGCAGCCCCTCCACAATGGCAGCTCTAAAAGCTTTTGATGCAGATAAAGAAACTCTCCAGTGATATGTTACTCAGTCAATATTTATTGTTCAAGCTCTGTTTTCTGAGTCGCATGTTTCAGAGCCAAATGTCAGAGACAAGGCAGTCAATGGAAGTCAAGAAAGCCTATACATGTTGTAATAGACTGGAGCCTCAGCTACTTAAGTAGGCAGCACTCTGCCAGATTACACCAAGCTCCAGTTCTGACAAGCATTTGCAAATGCAGTAGAAAAGACCAAAGGCAGAGCTAGATCTCAGAGCAAGGGCCAGCAGCTTAGAGAAGATGGATATGTATCTTAATAAGGCTTTAATAATTCAGCCCCAGAAAGCTGCTGTTTGAAATAGAAGTCAGCAGAACATTTAAAGAGAGATGTGTAATAAAAATAAAACCTTAATTCTCACTGCCATGAAAAGCAGAAGGGACAAGAGTATTTGTGAGATGGGATGTGAGGAGATGTGAGTCAGTAAAGGCTGTGGACTTGCTTAAATTCTAGCAGCATGTGATGGTGTGCTCCAAAGGTGGAGTGTGGACACTTCCCTCCCCCGGCTCCAGGGCAGGATCAGTGACTATGTCAGAGATAGCTTGTAATTCTGATAACTGTGAGTCAGAAAAATTGTAAAAGGGACAAACAGTAGGGCAACAGGAGCTGCAGAGAGCTTTAGCAAATATGTAACAAGTTGGAGGCATTGAATGCCCTGGATGCCAGGCAGGGCAGCATCTGAAGACCCAAACCCACCACTTCTGGTGGGTTTAACGAAGGAGGGTGAAGGTAGTGATATTCTCAGCTTTCTACCAGCACTCCTTGAGGGACTCCCACCCTTGAGGCAGGGACTGTAGACAGGATCACCCATCCCCATCATCCGCAGCCAGGCACTGAAGCACCCAAGGAACAGGTTTGAGCACTGTCTGGCCCCTCTGACTGAGAGGATAATCTCAGGCAGAGGAGAGGGATACACAACACATTGCCAATAACACCTCGAGATGCCACAGGGGTTCATCTGTAGGAGCACTGTGAGATCAAAGGCAGAGGAAAGGATGGGTGGAGAGAAGCAGAGTGTTGGCAGAAAGTGATACCAAGTGCAGCAGAAATTCAGATTCCTCACAGTCCAGGCCTCTCAAGCAGCAAGGGGCCAGGGGACCTGAGCTGAGAACTGCTCCTGAACACTTAGGACTGAATGGTTATTAGCATGATAGAAATCAGACACAACAATCTGCATTAATTAGTATCCCTGTTGTTAACCCTAGATACTTGCATTTCTAAATAAATACAGCTAATATTCATCTGAATTGCATTCCCATGAATAAAGCTGGACTCAAGCTCTGTGCCAAACAAAGGAGAACCCTGCAGAGCTGCTGTTTTCAGAGCAGGGGTGGCAGAGGGGAGCATTGGCACCAGCTCTGCCCTGTGCCACATCCAGCCAGCACCATTTCACTTGACCCAATCTCTTTGCCCTTCCTGAAACTCTCAGGTTAAAACAACATTGGCTAATTCATGATTCAAATGCCAACTGAAACACTTCTATTTCCAGGAGGCACCACTTGATTCAGCTCTGAGGAGCCTGGCACAGGATTTCTCTGCCTGACCACTGGCAGCTCTGCCTGTCCCCCTTGCTGCGACAGAGATGGCACTCAGATGCCCAAAGTAACTTTGTGTGCACTAGACAACCTTTTTTTTACCGTTAAAGCAAAAGGTGAACGCAGTAGAAAGGTAAAGGGGAGACAGAAATAGGGGAGAAGCAGAAGGGAAAGTCACTCATGAAGATGAGAACAGTGCCAACATGGGCTGAAGATGGGAGGCTGTGCATCCTGCCAGGTGAGCCTTCCCTCAGAGCATTGCACACTCCCTCCCCTCCCATCACTTCTGGGGAGGTAAAAGACTGCTCAAAGTTTCATCCTCTACATTAAATGATTTACCATCCAACTACTGCTTCTCCCCTGGCCTTCTAGAGAAGAAGTTTCTAGCCTCGCACCTTCACCCTACCCCTTCGTTCTCTGCCTCCAGAGAAAAATATTGAAAATGCACAGTGGGACTCCTGGATGAGGAGTGAAGCTCTGTCATGTGAAGTTGAGTGTGATACTGTTTGTGGTTGCTTTCCTGTCGCACAGGGACTGCAAGACATGCTGGCCAGCACAGGGGCAGCAGGGCTCCGGGGCTTTGCACGGCTCTGGGGCTGCTCTTCGCTCAGTGCCAGCCTTGTGTCCCCACCCTCAGCAGAGGGGCTGGGGAAAGTGATGAAAATATTGCAGCAGTGGCAAATGGCAAGGAGCCAAGGATAACTACCCACCTGCTTCCTTGGGCTGTTGGGCAGCCAAGTACATCTCTGCTCTTCACATATGGTCAGCACCAAAGTTGCTCAAGATCACGCGCTTCAGGTCTCTCCCCAGATAGCTGAACTTGTCTTCATCCCTTCACTCACACTAGTTTTCCCTGTATTTACACATGAAGTTAGAAAGGTGCAACAGTAGGAAGTACTAAGCTGTTGAACAATGTGGAGTGAAAACAGGCCAAAATGGAGTGGAGTCCAAAAAGCTAGCAGGGAAGAAGGATGAGAAGTGAGCCACAAGAGTGAAAAGCAGTGAGAGGATCTGAGCACAAACCCCATAGCGAGAAAAGTTGGCCCTGGCACCATGCTGAGGGAATAAGGTGTGATGTGCCAGGAAAAAGAAATGTGGTAATGAAGGCTAAGGACATGCTGACTGACAGGCACTGGCACCACCAAACACCCATATGTGAAAAACTGTCTTCACTGTCCTCTCAACTGGTTTGCAACTTGACAAGCCCAGGAGTCCAGTTGGCACTGAGGTGGTGCTTGGAAGAACTGGGGACAAGGGTAAGTACAGGGGGGGCACAAAGAGGCTGAGGTACACCTGAAGTCTGAGGAGCAAATGTTTGGCAGGAGGTCAGAAGCCTTCAGGGACACCCCCTGTGTGGGACAGTGTTGTCAGGATTCCTCCCTCTGCTGAAAGCTCCCCTCTGCATCCTTCTTGGCAAATCTACAACATTGCTCATACTTTCATTCCTAGAACCTGGTACCTTCGTCCAGAGGCACATCATTATTTCCAGCATGCCAAGCTCAGGATTTTTCACTGTGCCCAGAAAACAAGTCTCCCCATGGCCTACTCCATCCCTGAGTGTCCTACAGGAACACTTGGGTGAGGAATATCTCACTGTCGCTGACTGAGTTTTTCCTTTCTGATTTCAATGATGTAATTAGGAAAGCACAAACGACATGGCTTTTTCAGAAGGCATGCTCCTTCCCTCTTAGCTGGCACATCTGGAGCAGTCCTCCCCACTACATTTGTGTCAGAGATTTACTTCATTTGTGTTGAAAGAAGGGCTTGTCAGAAATCTGGAAATGGCAACTGTTCTAGGGTCCTACCTTAATCCTTAAAACTACACAGCTGCCTCAGACTCCCTCAGCACAGATTGCTTAAGAATGTGGTGATATGCAATGACTTACCACCAACAACCAGCAGGGACTGGCAGATAATGTGTCAGGAGATACCTTCAGCTTACAAAGCATGTTTCTTCTAGAAGATCCCCAAAGCCCAGTTTAAAAAACAGCCAGCCAAAATGATTAATTCTTGTGACATTTGATTAAAAGACCTGCACCTTCTCAACTGTGGTGCAGGTGATGATCCTGAATAGAAATGCACATGCCAGTTCTCAAGGAAGAGAAATAAATGTTAATTGATTCTCTATAAATTGGGAAACACGTAATTCTGTCACAAGCCCCCATGGCTCTTATCACAATATTAAACTTCACTGGACCATTACCAAGAACAATCCTGCAGCTGATTCACAAAGCACAATAACTCATTCACGAGCTTCTAATTTCTTCCAACCTTAAGGATTAAGAGTGGGATTCTTCAGGGGAATTTAATGGTTCTAAGCTCCCGTTTTCCACAGAAACACTCTTATGTATTACCACAGAGTGATGGTTACAAACTGGGTCTGAACATGGCAGACATGGGAGGCACAGCAACTTGTCAGTAAAAGCTGTGCAGCACCTACAGCCAGAATGACTCGGTGCATTTGCACACCCAGTAGTGACACTCGTTAAAGTATCCCCATGGGAAAAATCATACTCACTTCAACAGATTGTTTTCCCTCAGCAGAAGGCAGTATACTGTGGACAGCGTTACACTGAAGGAGTCCACTAGACCTCCATACAAAAGACCTCGTCTCCTGGCTTTCCCTTGAACAGTGCCCTTACAGGAAATCTTTAGGAAATACTAGGCATATCCCTGTGGAAATCATCAAAGACTATCTTGTTGGACTCCTTAAGAATAGAAGAAAGGAACAGAAATTAACCATATTTCTCAATCCAGCTTCAGAAATAATTCAATTATGCAAAGTGCTTCCCTACACCATCATGTAAGATTCTTGCTTCAGTTCATGAAATAATGTGTGAGACTTGTTCAGCATCCCAAATTGAAGCCACTGAGATCTACAGATCTTGAAAGTTCATTTAGAATCATCCAGAAATTACAAGGAAAGAGCTGCAGGTAGCAATAAAGTATCCCAGCATACATAATCACTTCAGAACCAAAGAAATATAAAAGTAATAGTTGATAAACAAGAAAAAAAACAGTCATCAAGGCCATTCTCCTTGTCTCACCCAGTGCAGGGACCACACAGCTGTCTAGGGCTGCTCTTCTCAGTTGTTTACTTACTGTAAACAGTAACCCCAGTCTTCCTCAGTGCAGCTGAAGCTGCTTATTCCTTGTCTTATCTGTCAAGGACACAGAAAAACTTAAGTATCTTGCAACAGCCCTCTACATATTTGAAGGTTTGCATATTGCATATTCCCCTCTTTCACCTTGAGGCTGCCCCAGGCTAAGCTACCCCTGTTTTTACAGCTCTCTCTGTCATGTCATGTTTTGGAGATCATTGCCCTTGTTCTCCTCCAGATTCTTTCCAAACTGCAGTCTACAAATACAAACATCATGCTACACCTCAGACCCTCCTTGCCTGATTTTGCAGACTGGAACATAGTTTATACCTCTGAACTTGCTGCTTTCCTGCAACAGCAACACATTGAGACATATCCCAAACAGATTTCTGCAAGGAAGAAGCTAATCTCCCTGTTGCAAACTTAGAGGCTACTCCAGAGGATATTCCTGAAGAGTTCTCTAGCTAAGGCATTCCAAATTTCTATGTAGGAGTTAACTCTGCTGGCTAGGAAGGGAGTTTGGGAAGGCTGGCATCACTAGGCAAGGTATGTCTGACAGAGCCACCACCAGTACCACATTCAGCTTGTCCACAGATGGACTCACAGACACCTTCCAAAGGGCTCCTCCCTAGCAGCTGCTCCCCAGTCATGTTCCTGCCATGAGTTCTCCCAAATGAATGTGCACATTTGTTTTTTTCACCAAGGAGTTTCATCCCATGTTTTTTCAGAAAAAATACTTTTAACTTTCTGTACATTCCTACCTTGTGAAAAAGAAATCACACTGTAGACAGTATCACCTCTTACTGCTTTTTCCTCCCTTGGTCCATGCTGGAACCACTTCTTTTGGCATTCTTGGAACGTATTATAGTTATTACTTAAAGGAATTACCAGTTCTGCTTAATTGCTTTTTCCTTTAGGCTTCCTCCCTGAAATTATCTACTAATTCTGATTTTACTCAAGACTTTTGCCTATAGTTTGCTCTTCTCTCACTGTGTGTCCCTGAACAGTAAATATGTTACCGTTTATCTTCACAGTCAACCTGTTTTGTTCTACGGGTTAGACTCAATCCTAGAATTACTTTTTTTAATTACTTTTTATATATATGAAGAAGAAGAAAAAAATCATTTTCCATGTCATCCACGTAGGTAGGAATATACACACATATGTATGAAACTCATTATGGCAACAAGTGCTGGCATTTCTTGCCACTCTGCATCCCACTCATCCTTTCCCAGCAGACATGAAGATGATTACAGCCCTCCGTGACCGTCATGTTCTGTGCTTTGGATGACATTGTTGGCTGCTGAAAGGCAACCTGGTCCACCTGATTTTCCTAGTATGGCAGCCTGCAGAAACATGTACAGCCTTAGTGCTCCTTCTTCCCCCATCATCATCACTGATAGAGCCAGTAGCTCCTGCGAGAGCAGTGAAGGGGCTCCCAGCTTTCCTTTCTTCTTCAGTGAAGCAGTCACAGATCACACAGTGGTTGAGGTGTGGGCTGTTTCCTTCTGCACTGAGGATGTTCACTTCCCACTTTGTGTTTTGGCAATGCTCTAGTCAACCTTTCCTGTTAAGGAACAGGTGAAGAGCAACTGATTTCCCTTTGCACAGCAGCATTTCCTCTCTCACTGGCAATGTTGCTGCAAACCTTCAGCTTCCTAGCTGTTGTGCTTTCAGGCCTCTACGTCCACCCTATCTGGGCCTGTGGGATGATGGTCCTTTCTCCATTGGACCTTTCCTTGCCCAGCTCTTGCACTCTGCTTCTACAGAAGTTTGCCCAGCACTACTCTCCACGCTGGAGGATGTCATGTTTGTGGTGACCATGGGCCTGGCCCTCATGGCTGCAGGTCAAGGAAGGTTTCAGCTCCAGCAGCACTGTGTCCTATCATTCCAGTTGTTGGCCATGTAAATCCCCTGTCCTTGTTAGCTCCTATTCACTCACAGGTGCTGGGGAAAGAGGGATCACAGACCCTCTCCCAGCTGAACTGCCTCCTGCTCTCTTATTAGGTTGCAAAAAGTAGGGCAGAGATGCTACCTCTTATTAAACTGATGCAGCTGAGGAAGGAGCAGCAGATGGCTCTGGCTGGAGGGCTTATGTAGCTGTCTTGGGATTCCCTATAAATTCATCTCAGTCAGGCCAGTTTTCTCATGATCTGGGAAGGCTAAATAGGAAAGAGTCTTAAAGCAGTTGAGAAGAAGGGGCACCAGAGCCATAACAAATCATTTGCATCTGTTTCTGAACAAGGGGATTGCTTCTGGCTGCCAGTTCAGCTTGTCTTACAACAACAGAAATAGGGCTAGCTGCATCAACTATAGAGATCAGCTCTTTTCACTACAAGATTGCCTTGCCAGAACAAGAGCTAAGATTCCCCTTGGTGAGCTAGTGTCTCCTTTAAATAGTCACCTGCATATGTGTAAGAGAAGCCCAACATTTGAGAGACCTGTTTTTGGTTCAGTGTGCACACCATCATCTTTGTTAGCTGTTAGTATGTGTGTTAGGCATTAAAAACCCTAATATTCAAAAGGAGTCTGTGTTATTTTAGCTATTTTTCTTATTGTTTATTTTCAATATCTCTGAAAACAGAATGAGGTTGGTTCTTTCTGTGCTGAACATCATGAGAGAGATGGTAACTATATCCCCCTGTTTCTTTATAGTCCATTCTTCAGACAGCTTATGTTTTGACCTACTACAGGCCACCAAGTTTCTCCAGTCTCAGAAGGGCTGAGTTAAGATCAAGGTTATACCTCCCTAGCCCAAACGTGGGTAGGTGGCTAAGAATCAAGCTTACCAAAACAGGGCCATCTCCAAACTGTTTATCAGTTGAGGCCTTAAAATCATTGCCAAAGAAACAGGAATAAATAACTCAAGTTTGTGTCTCATCTCAACGTTGAAAGAAGCATCCCTACATATTTAAGTCAAGAGATTTCTGCAAACCTCCATGTTTTTTGACATCTCCAGAATAACTTTTGGGTTTGGTTTTTTTGGTTTTGTTTTTTTTTTTACTTGTAACATTTGCAGTGGGCATCTGCACTTCTCCATGGTATCCAAAACTGCAGTTTTGGTACCTCAGCTGCAGGACCTGGGACTGGCTGAGCTCTCAGAGGCAGAGATTGCTGGGGGATGTGAGTGGGATAGGAAAGTGAAGGGAGTTTGTGGAGTTGTCGCTGATGGGCAACTTGGACAAAGCTATGTAGGCCTGAGGGGGTCAGCATCCTTAGACTAGGAAATCTATCACAAAATTAATTACTTAAATGCATGCAAATGATTAGAGAATTTTAGACAAGCTAATTCATCTAATATGCTAAG
>NW_020897732.1:489009-559390 GCF_003984885.1 Neopelma chrysocephalum | reverse complement strand
AAATGATTAGAGAATTTTAGACAAGCTAATTCATCTAATATGCTAAGTTGTTGCAGATAGAAGTTCAAACTGAATGATAATCAAGCTAAGATACCTAGATTCCTTCTTCCTTTCCCAGTACTTTTAGTGGCTGTCAATACATCTTGCTTTATAACATAGTGGGCTGTGCAGTGTGAGGGCCATTTCCTACTTTCTGAAATGCTCTACATCCTTTCTGGGACTCAGAAGCAACTATTTCCTATTCTGAACTAAAATTATGAGGGCCATTCCCATAATTTCTCCCAAATCTAGGCGAGTTTTCATATAGCCTGAGCACTGATCAACTGTTGGCACAACCCAAGCCCACAGAAGACCGTTGTGACCCTTTCAGCTGCATGGCAACATTTGACCCATGAATGAACAAGTAAGGACAGGATCTCCACCCAGGTCACACCCAGGGAAATGTATTCTTAATGTGAGATATGGGTTTGTGGTTCAGAGGAGCTATTTTGGCAGAGACCAGCCTGTGTCCAAGCAGATTTGGGAAGTCTAACATACAGGAGCCAAGTCTGGGTTCTCACACTAAAATCAATCAATTACTCTCTTAATCATCTCATTGCAACATTCTGTTTATGCTGCCAAGCTAGGCTGGTCAACAGAATTTGTTTTCTCTCCAATATACCCTGGGACTATCAAAACAGGCTACAAAATCCCACGTCTTGTGGGAGCTGTCAGGGCCTCTTCCTTTGTGAGGACAGACAGATGCCAAATCAGGGCAGAGAGCAGAGCAAAGAGAACGGGCAGTCACAACATTCCCATCCTCTTGTCCAAATTTTCTGCCTCCCAAATTGCAAAGACCCGAAATAAAATGAACTTATGCAGCCCTGTAAGAGGCAAAGGACACTTGGGCAGAAATGCAGAGGAGAGCTGGTGTCATGGAGCAACAAGCTGTGCTCAATGAGAAGATACATCCAGGAAAACAAAGCTGACTGGCAAGGTCCAAGGAGACAGTCCCGCTTTATTCCCAGAATGGATATTAATCAAAACTACTTTCAAAAGCACATATTAACCTTCCTTCAATAAACGAGGAATCCCCACATAGCTGTTTTCTCCATGAATTGAAGCACCTTGTGAAAATGCCTATCTGGGAGTCATTCAGCCTGCAGTCCCTCTCACTCGCCAGCTTTGCACTGCGAAAGCACCTCCATCAAGTGCCAGCAGGAGCCAGGGCCTCATCCCAGCAGAGGCTGAGCACTGCGACACTCTGCCTTCAAGTTCAAATTCTAGGTTCTAAAGCACCTTAGACTTCAAGTTCTCACTGCACAGAATGCCTTTGGTACAGGCCTTTTACCACCATGAAAGGCATTATTGTGTGAATTATCCCTGTAAGGATCAACTAAAAAAATTAAATAAATCAGATTGCAAAATGATACCTACAGAAGAAAAAGGAAGGATTTTCTTTCTTAGGTGGTGTTGCTCTGAGTAGAGCTCTTAGTCAAAAAACATTTGGAAGAATGTAGCTTTGGAGCCTGACCCTGAAAGGTCCTGAATAGCATCACCTCACCTCTGAGCTGAGCAATAAGCCATAGTAAATGGCACTTTGGTCAAAAAACTTTTTGATTTCTCTGTCTCTAGATACCTTCAACCCCATGGTATATCCTCTAATGGTCAGAAACCATTAGCTTCACATCACTGTTTCTTGGCATGGCACCTCTGTAAAGAAACAGGTTGCAGCTGTGCCCAAGCATTTGGCTTAGGTCAGCACAGCAGGAGATGCTGGAAGCAGGGGGTTAACATGTCAGAGTAACCACAGCCCTTCAACTTCCCCTTGCAGCCAAACTCAGAACCTGCCAAGTGCTGCGTCCAATAAAACGCAACTCACACAATCTGTAAGTGCAATAAAATAGCTGTTAACAATTCTGTAACTCTCTCTCTCTTATAGCTTGTAAAAGCCTGAAGGTCAGCTGGAAGTCAAGCTGCATTTTTTTGGAAGAGGGCAGGCCAGTCCTGGGTGACGGGTTCCTGTCCTTTTACCTCCTCCTCTGGGGTTTCTAAAGGGCAAGCATCGTACCTGGAGCGGGTCTTCTGCCTTATTGCCACTACAGGAGATCAAACGGAGCAGAAAGGTGTCAGACCAGAGGGGAGTGGGTACCAGAGGACTTTGCCATTTCAGGGCTGCTCAGATCTCCTTATCATCGGCGGTGACACTGAGTGAACTGATCTCAGTTTGGTAGTTTAGTGAAACAAGCCGATGTTTCCCCTTCTCTGGACTTGATGCTGGAGACTCTCAAAACCATGGAGTGAAAAGAGAAGCCAGTTCAAACCCTGTACCTCCAGGTAGGAGCAAATTTTAAAATCACACAGTGACCTCCAGGCTGGCAAACCCAAACACAGTGCTCCAGCAGTTGAAATTTAAGGTCACCAGCCAAGGGACCGAAGCAGCTCTGCCACGTATGAAAGTGGGGAAGTTGGACAGATGCAGAGAGGAAGAACAAGGGTAAGGGAGGCAGAAAAAATTCATCACAAGACACTCCATTTCTAGTTTGGCAAATCAAGTGAGTTTACTTGTCATCTCCAGGGTCAAAAGTCTCCTCAATTAATCACCGAGATTTGGAGGGACAGAATGTGTCAACACTTACAGTAAAAACAACCAACATGAAAACAATGTTTTCCCCAGTAATTTCCCAGTTTTGTCCCCAAGTATTTAAAATTCTTGAAAGAAAGAGCATCCAGGCAGGCCAGACAGAGGGCTGAGCCACACCGCTGGAGCAGCCCTGGTGAAAGCTGCAAAAAGCTGCCCTGGTGAAAGCTCCAGTTGTTGCAAAATGGCATAACCCCCTCCAGTTAATTAACAGTAGTGAGAGCAAAGCCTTGTGGCTGGATCCTTTTATTGTTTTAGCAATGCTATGTTATTATACTTATATCATATTTTACATTAAAACTCTGATCATTTCAGCTAAGAAAGGAGGGACTCAATGGGGAAAAAACAAAGAAGTGCACTAACCTGCAAAACCAGTTCAAACACAGGCTTTAAGAGCAAGCATTTTTTTTCCAGGATGACATAGGAGTACCCAAAGCCCTGCTATTCCTAACAGGCTTTTGCTTGCCACTACTTTATAGTAGCTGAGGGCAGGGTCTTCAGGGGCAGATTTGGACGAGCACTATGAAGGAGGAGGAAAGGTGAGGTTGAACATCATCAGCAGGTTGAGCGTCGCCCTTCCCTCCAAGTGCTGTGAGCCCCTGAGCACAGAGGAGAGCCTGAGGTACAGAAATACCTGCAACCCTCACACAGACCAAGTACTGATTTTTTAAAACTTTTTTTTTCTTTTTAAGAAGCACCCTTTATAAATTCCTTTCACCAAAACATCTTTTGCAGAAAGGTACAATGGCAGCTTATGTAACAGTAAGAAGCCCAAGTAGCACAAAAATAATGATGAAACACATTCAGTTTTTCACCCAGCCTGGTGTCTTCAGCTTTAATCAGGAAAAAGTCTAGGTCCCCTGGGGGTTTGGTTACAGGAAACCAGCTGTAGCACTGGAAGAAGATGGAGCTTTTCCAGAGTGAGCTGGTGGGGTTTGCGCCTGGTGAAGAACTACAGAAGTTCGAACAACTGGCCTCAAAACGAGCCTCTCTTCTGGGAAACACCACGGAAATACGGTTAAGGTGCGGGTGGTGAAGAGAAGGGGAAACCAACCGCACACGAGCCCAGAAAACAAACCCGGGATATGCCAGGCAAGACTGGCACCCTGTCACCTCCATCCGCCAGCTGTGCGAGGGGTCCCCGGCCCAGGGGGGTCGGTGGGCTCGGCTCTGAATCAGCACAACCCGCCCCGCTGCTGCTGCCGCCTCTTTCGGGAAAAGAGCCGGGGGAGGTGAAGCCTGTCCCGAGCCCGGCGGGATTCCCGGGCCCAGGTTTCGCCGCGCTGGGCCGGAGGGAGGCGATGGAGACGCGGGAGGGGCGGTAGAGGCGCTGAGGGAGCGGCGGAGACACTGAGGGGGCGATGGACGCGCTGAGGGGGCGATGGACGCACGGAGGGAGCGGCGGAGGCGCTGAGGGGGCGATGGAGGCGCTGAAGGGGCGTTGGAGGCGCTGAGGGAGCGGTAGAGGCGCTGAGGGGGCGGTGGAGACGCCGAGGGAGCGATGGAGGCGCCGAGGGAGCGATGGAGGCGCCGAGGGAGCGGCGCCGCCGCTGCCCCGGGCGGGCCCGGACAGACCCGCGCGGGCAGCGCCACCAAGCGGCAGCCGGCGCCCCCTGCCGAGCGAGGAGGCCACAGCGGGAACGGGAACGCTGCTGGAAAACCAACATACACCACCAACAAAAGGAGGGCTAAGGAGGTTCTCCATACTCTGTTGGATGCGGGGGTAAACACAGTGACAAGGGATGAGGAAAAGGCTGAGGTACTTAAGGCCGCCTTTGCTGCAGGTTTTCGAAGACCAGCTGTTCTCTGCGTACTCAGCCCCTAAACGGGAAGACAGGGATGGGGCAGAATGAAGCCCTCATAACCCAAGGGGAAGTGGTCAGCAACCTGTTACACTAGGCCAACATACAGCAGCATACATCAGCAATAAAAGGAGGGCTAAGGAGGTTCTCCAGCCTCTGTTGGATGCCAATGGTACACTGGCCTGTATCAGTAATAGTGGGGTCAGCAGGACCAGGGCAGTGATTGTCCCCCTGTACTTGGCAATGCTGAGGCCACACCTCAAATCCTGTGTTCAGTTCTGGGCCCCTTCAAGAAAGACACTGAGGTGCTGGAGCGTGTCCAGAGAAGGGCAGCAGAGCTGGTGAAGAGTTTGGAGCACCAGTCTGATGAGGAGCAGCTGAGGGAGCTGGGGGTGTTCAGTCTGGAGAAAAGGAGGCTTGGGGGAGACCTTATTGCTCCCTCTAGAATGGCCTGACAGGAGGGTGTAGCAAGGTGGGGGTTGGTCTCTTCTCACAGATAGCAAGTGACCGGCCTGAAGTTGCACCAGGGGAGGTTTAGTTTGGATATTAGGAAAAATTTCTTCATGAAAAGGCTGGTCAGGCACAGGAACAGGCTGCCCAGGAAA
Source organism: Neopelma chrysocephalum (assembly GCF_003984885.1). Lineage (NCBI taxonomy): Eukaryota > Metazoa > Chordata > Aves > Passeriformes > Pipridae > Neopelma > Neopelma chrysocephalum. The sequence goes on along the minus strand of NW_020897732.1, from coordinate 554,363 downwards.
GTGGTGAAATCACCAACCCTGGAAGTGTTCAGAAGACGTGTAGACAGGGCACTTGGGGACATGGTTTGGTGGTGAACGTGGCAGTGCTGGGTTAACAGTTGGACTCAATGATCTTAAAGGTCTTTTCCAGCCCTTAAGATTCTACATTTCTCTACATGCTGTCCACTGAGAACTCCATGGGAGATTTAACCAGAGGAGGGATAAGGGAATTGCCTTTAAATAGGAGAAAGATATTGACCAAAGGAGGTTAAGAGCAGCAGGAAAACAAAACTAGGCAGAGGAAGATGAGGCCATGACAGTCAAAACTTCAGCACCAAGATCATTAGACTGCAGTGGATGATAAAATCCTACCTGGAAGAAGCAAAATTGCATATCACAGCAAGACACTTTCGGTGTAGGCATGAAGAGGGGACACGATCCCTAACCAAAGATTAAGATCACTGTGACAGGATGTAGCAAAGAACTTAAGAGACATAAAAATGGGGCTGAGAAATATAACAAGCCTCAAATATTAAAAAGGAAGAGTAACATTTCAAATAAAATGGTCTGGATGGTTCAAAATGGACAAAATTATCAGGCTGGTTTCTCAGTTCAGGGAAATCTCTAATACCACTACAGCCTACTTCTGCATGGATTAAAATGCATTCCTAATCTCTGAGTTTTAGATTAATATTGAAAAGCAGATTCAGTTAAAACTATTTCCCATAGTTCATGAAAGTCCTGTCACTCATCCCAGAAAATTCCACAAAATGGAAAAGCACACAGAAAAGATGGTATTTAATGAAATTGAGTCCAACTTCACTGAAAACTTCAAGTCTGTGCAGAACTCAAGTGTGTAACAAAATGAACAGGCAAATCTGATTTAATTTTTAACTTTTTCCTCCCCTAAGCAAAATAATAGATTCTCACAATTTTTTTTGAATTTGGGGTTTTTAGGATACACTTTATGAAGACACTTCTCATTTACGCGTGCTTTGCTTGGGAAAAAAAAAAGGAAGGCATTTAAAAAGCACATCAAAAGCATCACAGCTATGCTAGATTCCCAGGTAGAAATACTTTCTGTTGAATAACTCTGTATAAAGGAATTAATCGCTCCAGTTCTAAAGAGAAAATCTTATAAAATCTAATATGAAGAGGTACAAGATATGAAGTTATATTAATATTTCTACTTGTCAGCCTGGCACACCATTCTTGCTGGAAAAATGTGTTTAACAAAATTTCCATTGTGAAAACTCTTGTAATAATCCAAATCCCTCTGGAGCTGAACAAGGCAGCACAAGAGAATGGAACATCATTAGAAACATGAGATTTATTTTTTTTTAAACGACTGTGTAAGAAGTTAATGGAAGGTTTCTTTTAGGAGGTCCTCAACTAAAACGGTGTACTGCTGCACAACCCTGAAGTTGGCTTAAGCCTCTCCTCCCAAACATCCCAATGTTTTCACACTAGATCTGCCAAAATCTAATGCCAGTGGGCACACTGGATGTAAGCAGGTTAATCTTGCGATATGAATAGCTTATCTAAAAACAGTAGCAGCTTTTTGGGTCAATGCTTGATAAGGAAAACCTGTTTTCAGACTACAAAATGCTGAATAATCAATCAAGAGCATGCCTGAAGCAAAGTCTCTCACTAAGTACTATCCAGGGATGACATGTATCAATCCCACTCCTCACTGCATAAGGTAGATTCTTGTGGAACTCAGATCACCATTACACTGTACCAATGTCACAAAGATCAGCCATGTGAAACTGCAAAAGGACGTAGCAAACTCCCGTGAACCAGCTACCAGAATGTTGCCTTCTGATCAATAAACTATACAAAATTAAACCTCTAATCTCAAGTATCTTGGAAAAATTTCTGACATTTCACATTAAACAAAGTCAGAAAACTACACCTAACATATAAACTCTACTTAATCTTATATTGATCAAGGATGATCAGTACTGAAACTGGGTACTAGAGAATTCAACAAGTTCAAATATATTAAAAGAGAAAGCCACGCATGTTAGCTAGGAGAAAAATACAGAGATTTAGGGGCTTACATCAAAGATTATTCTAGTGAGATATCAGAGCCCCAAAATTGGTGACATTGATTTTTAAGCAAAAGGAACCCAGTCTCCAGAGGAACAGAGATCTGGCCTAGCATTGTCAAAATTAAATCTGAGTTGGCCATAATAGCAGCGCTCGATGTAGTTGAGGTGAGCACTGACACACTGACATGCTGTTCTGAATCCTTGTTTTGGTAATTCTCTTGCTCTCACCCTCTAGAGCCAGATCCTTTGTGTGTGCCAGAGAGATTCCTGCACTCTGGAGTTTCCTCAGCTCCTATGGCACTAAAGTCTCCAGTTGAGTAAAGAAGTGCCAGCTGAAGCAGAAGCCTTGCACTAGTCTGTCTCTGCTGAGGCAAGGGCAGCACTGGACCAGCTCAGATACCACGTTCCCCCTGCCCAAGCAGGCACCAAACAGTTTCAGCTGCCACAGAAGTGAGGCAGATTGTCTGGAGCGTGAGAGAAAACACATACAGAGAAAGAGCTTGTGTCTCTCCATGTATGGGCTCAAGGGCAGAGGTCTGCCAAGCACCTGAGCTGGCCCCTGAGCCGTGGGAGCTCCCCAGCCTGGCAGGCTGCTCAGCACCCGCAGCAAGGGCATGTGCTTGCTCACAAGGCTCCTGCAGGGGAGCCTGCAAAATCCTCACAGAACAACCAAGGAGCTCAGGAAATGCTCCAAACCTGTCAGATGGCAGATGAGGACAGCCAAGCTGATTTTCCCTCATTCTTGAGAGAGGTTTGGTATCTGAAGAAACCATCCAGGGCAAGAATAGCAGCTCACTGCTAGTTTAGCAGGGAGTAGTAGTTGAAGAGGAATAGCATTTCCTTGGAGACACTTTTCCCTTCATATACCAAACCTATTAAAGATGCACTGTTTACTTTGGGATGGGTGCTTTGTTTAAAATATATTAAGAACGTGCTTGACAGTTAGATCTTTACTTATGAAGTCAAGGTTACCTGAAACTCATGCAGCAGGTAATAGGGCAGTTTGGTTGTTAGGATTTTGTTCAGATGCACAGCCGGTACAAATTCACAGAGATGAAATTTTCAGATGAAAGCCTACATGCATCCAAACCTCAGAAAAACATGCCTAACGTGGAGCCGTTTCCATCCCCCAAGCCCTTCTCTCTGCACGTGTATCGAGAGTTTTAAGAGCAGGCAGTCTTTACCATTTGAGCTTACTGCTGACCCAAGAGTTACTGCGACCTGCCGTTCAATGCCAAAAGGTGCCAGCCCTGCCTGTGCTTGGCCCCTTAGTGTGACTTCCTTCAGCCTCTGAAGTCAGTGACACATTTACCAGGCAGGTTTCTGCTGAGGCTTTGCTCCCTGAACTGCTTCAAGGCTGGCAAAAAGGACTCAGCAGGAGTACCTCACCGGGAGCAGGGAAACAGTAAGGAAGAGTCTGTTCTTTTTGCAGGGATTTGGGTGACAGATAAGCTCTCCCACTGTGTGAAGCCTCACCCTCACCAAGTAATTATTTCAATTAAACCACCTGTGAAGCGAGAGTCCTTAAAGATCTTGTCTGATCACTCTGTGTTACATATATCGCACTCTGTGCACATCCACACCTCTGTCCCTAATTGTTCAGGTGAAGAGGGGTCAGGGGATATGAGAATAAAATATACAACAAATTCTCTTTTTTAAATTAAGTGAAATTCAGATACCACCTTAGGTCAAAGCGAACTCTGAGAATTTTTATCCTGAAAACAAAGCTGTATCAAGAGGTTCAGTTATCTATGCTTCTACTGGCAATGTTATTGCAAGCAGAAAGGCAGTTTTTATTTAGCAAGTGAAGATAGGGATGTGCTACCAGTGGTTTAATAGCTTTCCCACTTAAAAAAGATAGAAGACTTACTGTGAAATTGAATCCCCAACAAGGAGTTTAATATACCTTTCAAAATGTGGAAGAAAGAAAAAGCCTTTACTCCCAGGATGCAGAGCAGCAGCTAAAGGAACTTGGGTGGAACTGACGGACATCAGAGCCCCTTGGCACCATCGTGTAGTCCAGACCTGCTGACAACACATTCACCTTCTGTAGCACCATCTGCCATGGGCTTTGATCACTTTACCAAATAACTCTTCCAGTATAAGCTTTCTGCTGCTAATGAGGATGCATCCAGCAGAAGAACAGGAACCCCAGTCAAACTCTGACAGCACTCCAATTACATTTGAAAAAGACCCAATCACAGATTTTTGCCCATAGAAGTATGTAAGACCTTGTTAGCAAAGCTGCCTGGCCAGGCAGAAGGAAGCTGTCCAGGGTGTTCAGAACTCTGAGCCAACATGCTAACTGACCTCCACGTGCCAACTTTAGAAACTCGGGAGAGAATCAATTTAAGTGACTTGCATCATCCTAGCTGTTGGTGCAGATGACTGTGACAGTATTATCCACGATTTTCTTGTAACATACAGTGAAAGGGAAGATGAGCCTAACAGATCATTCTGAACTTTGCCATATTAACACACACTTTTTACTCAGCCCAAATTCTGAGATTTCAAACTGGAGCACAGAGACTGATCTTTGAGCGTGGTGCTGCATGCAGGTATAGATGGCATCCCTTGGCAAATGCTCTCTGGCACGTGTGACTAACAGGTGGTAACAAAATACTGTCACACATACTGAGTAACCACTGGAAAGATAAGGTTGTTCAGGTTGTGTTTGCACACCTGCTGTGCAAAGTCTGGTATATGCATCTATCTAGTACAGCTGCACACAACCCAGCAGCTCCAGAAGGACCTGTCTGGGATGCAACAAGACTTGCCAGGATGTTCCTAGTTCCCATGGGAGACAATTCATTCTCTAGAAAGTCCTGGACCAGGTGGGTTAGTGTCTTTATTAGGGAAAAGTGCTTTGGGACTTCCAGATTCTCAGCTACCTGGAGCCTTAAGTGGTAGAGTCTACATCAGTCCTTTCCATCAGTCAAGTTCTCCAAACAAAAAGCCATAGTTGGGAAATACTTGAATCTGTATTGAAGAACATCTAGGAACATTTCCAGACAAATTACTACAGCAGGAGCAATACAGGCATCCAGGAAGGTTAGAAGAATAATGCTGATACCTACAGCTACAAACGACTGAATCTTTTCAAGCATCTGTTCTAGTAGGAGACTGAAGAGATAGAAGATAGAGGAACATATCTAAAAAGAGCAATGTGTAACTGGAATCCAAAACTTCATCATAGCTGAAAACAATATTTTTTGCAGAAGAAGTCAACATATATATGGATCTCAATTGCAAATGAAAGCTTTTGCTTGACTGCCTGCAGGAAAACAACTGCCAAAGAAAAAATTAGGCTAGGCTAAGAAACAAATTCCTCCTACATCAAAAGCTCTACTTCTTAAGATAAAATATAAAACAAGTAAGAAAACCAAAACACAGAAGAAACCTCTACATATCATTAATGAGCAGTGATGGGCAGAAGATGGGCTAGTGTCAATGAGATGGCACTTCGGCTCAGATCATTCCTCTGCAGGAAACTTTCAAAGGTCAATGCATTATTTTTAAAACATCCAGAATTGCCTATCATCTTACATCTGTAAATGAGATTGCTTTGGTGAGGACAGAATATTTTTCCAGGAACAGCAGGAAGGATGACGCATTCACCGAAATATCCAGCTAAATTCCAAGAACAGACTTGATATTTAACTATACACACAGTAGTCATGTGGTAATTTAGAGTAAGTGGCTGCCCCTTACACACAGCAGACTCCCAAGTCCCCTGAAGCAATGTGACAGTGACACTCGGGGCACAACACTCCTTCCCCGCAGCAGAGAACACAGTACTGGCCACTGCAGCCAAACTCACGGCAGCAAAGGACTCTGCCTTGGTAAGTTCTCAAGTTGTCATCACAGGCAAGGTGACATTGGAACAAACAGGTGACAGGACACATGGCACAACTACCCAGTATTTTCTCATGTATCTCTGGGGATACTCCTGCAATGAAGCTGCTCCAAAAAGGAACGGATACTTTTTCTGAATGTGTTTTTAATTGCAACAATAAAAACAGCACCAGCGTCGACCAAAAGGTAAGATGCTCCTACCAAAGGAGATGTAATTAATAAAACAAGTCTGAAAAGGAGGCTGCAGTTGACCCAGGTTGAGCAGTTGACCACAGCACCTTCGGATCAAGGCGAGGGCAAAATGTGAGTCCCTTGGATCGGTCATGAGGTTTTATAATTGTATTAAGCTTCTCCTGCTGTAGTCCTTGAGCATACCACCACATGTGATAAAATGCTGCCCCCAATGGCATTGCTTGCAGTATGATTGTACAGGCTCAGACAATCTCTTCAGTAATTCTAAGGACCATTTCTCTATTACAGTAGATAGTTGTTTAGCAAATGCACAACAGGAAAACAATGAGCAACATAGGTAACAACAGTTCTTTTATCAATTTCTCATCACTTTTCCTCGACCACCTATATTAAGTAATTAATACAGAAAACACATCCCACTGCTCCAATAAACACCTTCTAAACACCTGCCTAGGAAAGGTTTGATCCAGGGCAATTTCACTTGATTTGACTTACAGGTGTAGAGCAATCCAATAAAGCCCCTTCCATTAAACAATGTGAAGGACAGTATCAGTTTCAGTATGGATAATTAATGACAAGCTGGTAATCTAGTAACAGGTCTCAGTGTACCTGCTTATTTCTTTGTTGTCCAGCTTCAGATACAAGATAGGAAGGAGAAAAAGTGGTGTTTTTTCCCCCACCAAGCAATCTACAGAGTGCCAGCTTCTGCTTGTCACTACAGAAACCACAATTAACTTGTGAAGCTCATTGATACAGGATGTTATAGAGGGCAATATAAGAATCAAAAGGAAACAAAAAGCTTTTTGGCTCACATAAATTAAATATATTTAAATATATTAAATAGATGCAGCATATCTATTAAGACGGAAGCAACCTTTGTCTCAGCAAGAAACTAAGCAGCAAAATGCCTGAACTAAGGACAACCACTGGTGAGAGATCCCTTGTACATCCACGCATTGCACATGCTACTTCCCTGCACTTGGGCAACCTCAAGATAATGAGCATCACATGACATAGGATGTAAGGCAAATACGAGTCTCAGGAAGCCTTCTGTCACTCAGCCTTGGGTCTCTAAAAATGCAGAAACAATGTATGTTCAAGATTACTCCCATTTTCTGAGAAAAATCAAACATTTGCATGATATGAAACACAACAGCACATACTGGGTTAAAAAGTGAAGAACAATTACAAGTTCATCTATCCTGATTTCCCATTGTTGTTTTTAGTTAGGTATTTCAACTTGTTCCATTTGAAATGTCTTGTTAGGTCAGAGCATTCAGCTTCCACTGATGAAAACCTCATTTTAAAAATAGTCCAAGCTCACTCAACACAAAAATCAAGTGACATTTCTGGTGCTGAAAGTATTTTCAGGAACAAAACACATAGCATCACAAGCCAACACCTTTCAGTATATCCCCTACAATCTTTCCTACTTAACAGACTGCTGTGACATATACACCTCTGCAAATATTAAACTAGTACTGCCATCACTCCTTCTGTTGTTTTTAAGCAAAGAAAAAGTCACATTTATTTTGTAGTAGCAATAGTTTCTTTTTTATTTTTAATATACTTTAGGAAACAATATACAAAGCTGAGCTTTGCCACCATTTTCAAACGGTGGGTTGCTCCAATTACACAAATTCAGCGTTTTGTGATGGTTAAGAACAGCAGTCAGCACCAGACTTAAACAGTTAGCTACAACACAAACATCCTTCGAAATGAAATGTCATAATATCAAGACAGGTAAACCAGGAGTTAACATATGACAACTTTTGGGGAGGTGTCTTAAATCATTCTTGTTGAATTTTATATTTCATTAAATATTTTATACATATTTTCCTGTTTACAAGTTTTAAACAAAACCTCCCTTGAGGAATTATTTAAGTACAAAAATGTTCAACAAGAACAGTTCTAATAAAGAGTCCCCAAACAGACCAAATTTTAATGTGTTGACCAAAGGAAATGAAAACCAGTGTTTCTTTGCTTTAACATGTTTATTACAACAGATACAATTCACATCTGACTAGCTTTTTTTTTCCTCTTTCCCCTCCCACAACCATGTTAACATGTTCATTGGGCTATTTCCTTATATTTGAGCAAGTAATGTACTTTCAGCACACATGCCCAGCAGTACTATAAGTCCATTCTTACAGGGTGCAAATGGAAATACGTTTCAATAATTTATACAAACAAGTGGGTTATGCTCAATCACTGCAATTTTAAGCTACTGTACACAGGAATGAAAAGATTATAGAAAAAGTGCCATAGCAACAGTGCCTTAAGAAAAGAGAAAATTAGAAGCATTAAAAAGCTGGTAAAATCAGATTTAGGATTTCACGGGGAAATGGAACACAGAAGATGAAAAACATTTCTCTGTAAAACAGAAATGGAGAAGCACTGCTCTTGACTCGGTGCAAGTGTGGAAACAGTTGTTTCGTGGTAATTTGTACATTGCCCAAACTGTTGCAGCCTTAGACACAGATCGCCTGGCGCTTGCATTGAATTTTAGGAAATGAAAGATCTTTGAACGATAAATTAACTAAAAAAAAAAAAAAAGAGAAAAAAAAGAAAAAAAAAGAAAGCTAATTTTGCAGACAGGTTTACATGTAAGAGGCTAGGTATTTAGCCACCTCAGCATTGATTAGTTTTGGATGTCTAAGCTCTGATACACATGGCTTCCCATGGCTTCACTCTACAAAATATATTTACAACGTGAAGAATACATCTACAAGAAATCTACATTTCAAGGGTTTTACAAATCATTCTTGTATCTTTCCCCTGAATTTGACTCCCTCCTGTCCCCTTCCCCATGTCAACTTTTTTTTTCTGCCCAGCTCAACGGTCCAAAGTCTACTCAAATGCAGCTCAAAAGTGTTAAGACTGGGCATCAGTTTAATAGTTCCTGTACTCAAAACCATGTGCAATTGTTTACAACTTTTCACACCATGAAGGAATTCTGATTCTTTAGCTTTTCAAGTTCTTTAATTTGTTGCCTCAAAAATAGTATCCTGTAAGAGAAAAGAAATAAATTAGTATAAACATTTCCATTATACAGATATATTAAATAACATCTACACAAGTACTGCTACAATCTCAGTGAAAGACACCAAGTTCTTTAGCTCCACTAATGAAAATTCAGATATTAAGTTAACTCCCAACCTCTTCAATAACTTCCAAACATTGTATGCAGATGCACAGAGACCTGGTGTGTTTGAAACCTTAGTTCCAAAAATTAAGTTGCTCTATTTCATTATGCCTTTTAAGTTTCATATAAATATTCTATGAAGTCCAAAGCAACTTTAATCAATCAGGGAAAAGCATCCAATTCAGGAGACTTTTGTAGAACACTTTTCAAATATGTGCCCAGTTCAGTAAAGATGAATTTTCTACCAAAAAGTAGGTGAAAAATTATTAAAATAGACACACTGAAAAAAGCCATTTAACTTGAAGGTATGGGCATAAAAAATATAGCAATCAATGAAAAGAGCCTTTTCGCATGCTGTCAGTTATGGTTAAAACAATGTATTTGCTTTGCCTAGAGATGAAGTTCCTTCTCAGGAGAAATTAAATAGTTCTATTCTGTGCAAAAGTACAGAAATAATATCATAATTCAAATGTATTGCCTTTGATAATCCCATCCTTTGCAAAAGCCTTCCCTCATCAACTTGTTACTTATGCCACATATTCCACATCTTTGGGATTGCAGCAAAAATAAAAGATACATGTTACCATAGATTCAAAGTCACAATAATCGTATTCATTGACAGCTTAAGGATACACAGTGTACAAGAAACAAGATGCTATTCAGTGAGCTGAACAATGACATTTGACATGTTATTTCAGATCAAATGCTCACTCAGAAACGGAAGTGACACCTTAGGAAATAAACCCTGTAAGAAACCAAGCAGTTCATTAAATATACTATAAAAATTGTAATTTATGTAGTGAAGTTATGAAATAAAACTTCAGAAAGAATGGATGTTTTTAATTCTTTATCAGGAAAGATTTACAAATACATTATAGCCTGCTTCCGATTAAAGGACTGTTTTACTAACTGCCAAAATGCAAGAGCTTCTAGGATAAAGGTAGCTATTTAAACATCATGCAATGCTATTAAGGTAGCTTCAAATAGTAAATCAGAATCACTGTGTTCAAACTGCAGTGTGACTTAATAGCTAGGATGACATGACTCAGAAAGGAAACTGAGTACGACAGCAGATTCAGGATCATGACTACTGGTGAAAAGTTTGAGCATGTATTGTAAAACTAAAGTTTTCAGTCTTGCACAACAGTCTACAGCGTGGTTGTGTATCGCTTCAGTGATACACAAGACACCTGCTATTACTGACTTAAGAAGCAAACAAAGTCTACTTTGCTATAAGCAAGCATTAGCTTTTCCTTAGCTTGTGATGTGAACTACACCCTGTTCAAACTTGCTCCAGCTTTAGACCTATTAAATGTCTCATATAACCTTCAGTGTTTCACACCAGCATAAACTGTGCAGATGTGTACCTATGTGGTCTATGCATCATGTACGGGCAGATATTCTAGAAGCATGCTGAAATACTGAGTTAGCCAGTTTTTTGTAATGCACTACAGTACCTGCAAAGATACTTTTCTATGCAAGTGGAAACAGACACAGAAGTTGCATATCTGGTTCTATCCACTAGAGGCTAAGAGGTGTCTGCGTGGAGAACAGGTAGAATGTACACTGTAGATAGCTTGCAAATGTGGCAAATACCAGCATATTTACAAAGTCACCAGCAAACAGAACTCATGAGAAACAATGCCAGAATGAGAGTTCTAATACCACTCTGAAAACTGAAGATAAACACAGAGCACACACTTACCTTTGCTCACGCAAAGTTGCTTGAATTTCACATACTCGAACTAAAGACCTTAAATTCTTTAATTCAGTACAAATTTCTGACATATGGACACTTCCCATGTTATGGGCTTCCTCACGTAATCTTGATGCCTGCAATGGTTACACGTAAAGGTTAGGATTTTGAATCATGCATTGGAAAAAAACTGGCTGTAGCCAGAGGATTGCTGGATGAGTGTGCCTTGGAACAGCAAAGCACTCTAATTTCAAGAGAGTACTGAATCAGTACATTAAATTCCCTATAAAGCCTATTTAGAATCATAAATTAACAACCCTAGATGCCAAGAAACTAACCCAGGCCTATGCTAAGGCAGGGATAGTTTAGATTTTCTTGGTCCTACCAAATGTTTACCTGCCCATCTTGAAAGACAGTATGTGACAGGACTCTGAGTTTCCAAAGCAATTCGTTCAAGCAGTTTAAACTCTCCATCTATTATTTCAATGGCAAACTTAAATCTCCCATCTAAATTAACCCGCAGTGACAAAAGTAACTGAATGTCATCTACTTTCCAGCTACCTCATACATGAAAAAAAAACTTTGCAACCCTCTTCAGGTGTTTTCTTCCAGACAAACTCCATTATTCTAATATCCCCACTTAGTCAACTGGAGACAGGCAGAAGTATAAATTTAGAGGACATGACCTATTACCAATTCCCAGTTTGTGCAGTCTTGTCACTGAACTGGATATGACTCCAGAGAATTCCTCAACAGCACCAAGGAGACCAGTATAATTACTCTGAGGTCCTGTGTAGTACAATGCAATAAGGAAGGGAACTTCTTGCAAGCGGCACATGGCAAAAATTATTTCAAATACAGCCTTCCCTGCAGCATTACTGTTTAGCAATGTTATAGTCTGCTGTACTGGGTCTGGCTGGGATGGAGTTAATCTTCTTCATAGCAGTGGTGCCATGTTTTGGATTTGTGACCAAATCAGGGTTGGTAACACACCAACATTTTAGCTATTTCTGAGCAGAACCTACACAGCATCAAGAGTTTTACTCTTTCTCTCTCTGACCCCCATCCACGCAGCAAACAGGTTATGGGTGGACAATAGGCAGGGAGGGAACAAAACTGGAACAGATGACCCAAACTGACCACAGAGATATTCCATACCATACAATGTCATGCTCAGCAGTAAAACTGGAGGGCTGGCTGGTGGTAAGCGACTACTTTTGCATCACTTTCCCCCACCCTCTTCTACTCATCAAGCTGCCTTTACCTCAACTCACGAGTTTCCACACTTTTGCCTTTCCAATTGTCCCCCATATCCTACTGGGGGAGAGCGAGCAAGCGGCTGTGTGGTGCTTAGCTGCCTACTGGGATTCATCCACAGCATCTGCTTAAGTACTTGTATACTTGTTTTTTCCTTCCCAAAAATAGTGTTATTTAGCACAGGTCTTCATCAGCTTCTGGCATTTCTCCAGTTCAAAGCAGCACTTTGTGTTCTAATTCTCTACATTACAAGTTTGCTTTTCTGGACTGTGTTAACATCCAGGAGTACCCTGGCCTCCAGTAGGATATCACTTCACGTCTTCACCGCACAACTCTAATTACTGGATTGGTTTTCAGTTTTCCACATTAACTGCTTTTTTTATGAGTTGTTTGAGATAACTGCTAGCGGTTCAAGAATTGTTTTAGCTACTAATTACTGCACAGTACATCTCTTCAAGTTTGCTGCTTTAACACATACATGTCCTGGCTCATCTAATTTATTTACTTATTTATTTTTTAGTTTACTCTGGCATGTGCTCTTATATCCTAATTTTAAATAACACTATGCACCTGGCACCTACCTGAAGAAACCAAGGCACTACATATTTTAGTCTTTCCACTTCAATCTCTCTCACCTTCTTCACTATGTACTGCACCTACACTTTCATTCACTTTTTCTTTTATATCAAGTATCTCCATTATTGCCTCAAGTGTTACTATTCAAAACGAGTCTATAAACAACACTGTCATGTGAAATAATCTGAAAGAGCAGACAGGACAATAAAGCACATAACACTTGGCTTTACCTTTACAAAGGTAAAAGTATCCAACTGAGTACATGATTGCCTACCATTAGCTGAATTTTTTCATCTCTTTATTACCAATAAGAGAAAAAAACCCTTAAAAACCTATGCACTATATAAATCATATATGTCTGTGGTGCACCATTTCCTTAAACATACTCCACAGCAATGGCTCAGTGGTCTGACTCAGTACAGGCTGGTAATATCTTAAAATTTTAAAAAAATCAGTGAAAAGAAACAAGAATACCTAAACTGATACCTAACAGGGTATCAGTCTAGACTGTGCTTTTAAGAGTCATCTTGAAAGTTACCACCCAAAAGTCTCCAGTGTAGGCTTGTGCCAGCATGCAACCACTCTTCAAAAGACCAAAGTAAACCAGGCTAGGTAAGATTAATATCCCGAACAGACTGCACCAGACAGGGCAGCCGGTAACAGGACTTGAACTAGGTTCAACAACCAATACGGTTCCTTTGAGTAATACATTCCAAGCAGCTGACATGCATCCAGTTTCCCTATATTACAACAACAGGATAGGTTTCATGCAGTTAGTTATAAAATATGGATGGCAATTCTACTGGGTTTCCCATTAAGTAAAAATAGCCCAAATTCAGACTGAGTTCTCCATATCATCTTAAAAATTGGGTACAACAAGCAAGGCTTTTTCACTGTGTACAGCTAACAACTCAGTAAGTCAAACTGTGGAGTAGTCTCAAACAGTTTAACTCTGTCACCTAATTCCTAACATTTTCCACATAATGAAAATATAATTTTTTTAAAAATCTGCTGAAATTCAAAAGCACTGGAACTGTAAGCAAGACTGAAAATACTCAACTGCTGAAAGGCAATCACATGTAAAACCAGCAGGTCTAACCTAATCTCTCTTAATTCTCCTCTATTCTGGTTAAGGACAAGCATTAGGTTTTTTTTTTAAATACTTTTAATTCCTAGAAAAAGTAACCTGAGTAAGAAAAGCAATTTTTAAGCTACACATTATGCACTCTCACAGGGAACAAAGCACAGGTGAACTCACCTGCTTTTCTGCATGGTCTGCAGGCCAGCCTTGAACATGCTTTATAAGGTTTTCGTTGAAGTGCGCTGCTAGCGTAGGTGTCAATGAACAGGTGGGTCGTACAGATGGATTCTGCGGTGCAGGTGTTGAGTTTGATGCACTACTGCTAGAGGTATGATTTGGACCTGGTGATGGACTTCTTTGACTACTGCAAGAAAGAATAATGAAAAAAAAAGTGAGCATTTAAAAACATCTGTGACCCTACAGAGAAATAAACACTGAAATTCATTGCTTCTAGGCACAAAAATACATAAAGCATTCAAACCATAAGTAAATCCTTCCGGTAGACCAAACCTGTGCCACTTTTCTACAAACCTTCTACGTTTATGGGAACAGTTTAAGTGCTACAATTTAACAGCATTGGGGGTTTTTTTTGTTGTTTGCTTGGAGTTTTTTGTTTGTCTGGTTTTTAATAGTGTTGCAATAATTATTAAGAACAAAGCCTGATGTCCTGATCTAAAAATACAGCCATATGGGATTTGAGGAGTAACCATTTACTACTAATGCCAAAACACAAACACCTAGATGGTTTTGTGACACTGTACATCCTCAAGGCACTCGGGAGAACAGAAGTATCACAGGAGCAGTATGTTTGTAGTCACCGACTTGACTGCTTTATTGGAACATACGGTAACAGAGGTGGTACCTCACAGTTACGATGTTCTTTGCCCCTACATATACTGAGAAATAGTAGTACTAATTGTGTAAGTACTTCGACATTACTCATAACTTTCCCACTGGCAGCAGCTTTTCAACACAGGCCATAATTACAGTCTGTTTCTTAAAACTTTCTATCACTTGCAGGCAACAAGTAAGAAAGGATTATGAAGGAAAACCAAATTTTAAGGGCCTCCTGATTCAGCACCTAACCTGCTCCCTTGAGGACTGTAAACATCCTAAGAAAATGCAACTTTGTAGTCCAATGCCCAGACATTTATCCTAATCAATTTACACTTCCAAAGAATTACAGCAGTAAGAATTACAAACAGCCAACAAATTGGCTCCGACATGGACCTGTTGGAATGAGGCCAGAGGAGAAGCCACCAAGTTAATCAGAGGGCTGGAGCACTTCTCCTGTGAAGACAGGCTGAGGGAGTTGGGGCTGTTCAGCCTGGAGAAGAGAAGGCTACAAGGAGACCTTAGAGCACCTTCCCGTACCTAAAGGGGGTCTGCAAGAAAGCTGGAGAGGGACTTCTCACAAGGACAGGTAGTGAAAGGACATGGGGGAATGGCCTTAAGCTGAAGGAGGATAGACATACATTACATATTAGGAAGAAATTCTCCACTTGGAAGGGTGGTGAGGCACTGGAACAGGCTGCCCAGAGAAGTTGTGGATGCTCCATCCCTGGAAGTGTTCAAGGCCAAGTTGGATGGGGCTCTGCATAACCTGGTCTAGTGAAAGTGTTCCTGCCTATGGCAGGGTCAGTGGAACTAGATGATCTTTAAGGTCCTTTACAACCCCAACCATTCTATGATTCTATGCAATTAGGTACAGCATACTGGTCTGCAGCATCAAAGACTTTAACCTCATTCCTTTCATCATTCCCAAACTTGTTTAAAAGCTTAGAATACGAAAAAAATATCATGCAGAAAAAATTTTGGTAGGCGCTTTATTAAATTTCCCTTGATTTTAGGCATCAGAAGTTGCAAAAGTTACATCCCTTTGAGGTAACTGGGGGAAAAAAGTGTTCCGTATTCTCTTCAGTAATTGGCTCAACTTCTTTCAATGCCACTTACACTGCAGACACTTAACTGTAGAAATGTTCAGTTGATCAGGAAAAAATGGCATTCAGATTTTTAAGCTGTAGTTGAAAGTAGCTGAGAAGGTCGAGGGCAACAAGGGCTGTACATCAAAGGCAAATGAAAAGTTAAGGAACAAGCTGGTTTGCCCCTCTACAAGGCAAGGGGATCTAGAGAAACAGGACATGAAAAAGGCTAGGACAGTGCAACTTTTTTTTTTTTTGCTGTGTTTTTATGGATATGGTCCACCCTCAGACCTCCCACAGGTCCAAGCACATCAGCAGTTGGTGAAAACAAAGTATTACCTCCAGCAGAGGACGAAGTTCAGGAGCAGTTAAGCCAAGAGGACATACGTCCATGAACCAGGTAGTAGGCACCCAAGAGCAGTCAGGGAGCTGGCCAGTATAACTCAGGTGCGGCATCCCCTTGAAGCAGCATGGGGAACAGGCAAGGTTCCAAATGTTAAAGCCATCTTTTAGAAGCACAAGGACGACAACCTGGGGAACTATAGGCCAACTGACCTCTGGGAAAGTTATGGAACAGGTCTTCCTGGGAGGGGTTCCAGCTACATGAAAGACTAAAAGGCATTAAAAAAAAGCCACCATAGAGTTACCAAGGAGGTATTATGCCTGACCAACCTCACTGCCTTCTATGATGAGATGACTGGCTCAGAGGACAAGAGCAAAGCAGTGACACTGTTTCCTTGACTTCAGAAGGGCCTGTGCCACCACCTGCCAAGCTGTTCGCTTATCCAGTCCACGTTTCGTGGATGAAAAACTGGATGAACTGCTGGGCTCAAAGGCTGCAGTCAGCAGTATGAAGACCAATCGAAGGAGTGACTGATCAACACTGGGGCCAGGAGTGTTTAACATTTTATTAAAACCCCAGACAGCGGCACACAGTGCACCTTTGGTGAGGCTGCAGATGACACCTGCTTGGGGGGAGCAGTCAATCTGCTGGAGGGTAGGCTGTTATTCAGAAGTACCTGAATGGGCAGACAGGAACCAAGTTCAAAAAAGGCAAATGCAGAGTCCTGCACGTGGGGTGGAATAAACCTGTGCAACAATACTGGAACAACCCATGGAACAGCACAGGCTGAGTGGGCATAAAAGGACCTGAGGATCCTGGTTGACAAATTAAAGGTGAGTCAGGCCAAGCACATGCTGGGCTGTATTAGCAAGAGTACGGTTGAAGAAAGCAATTCCTCCCCTCTCTTCAGAGCATAGGAGATTCACAGTATCTGGAGCACTGCATAGCAGGGAGTCCAAAACCAGACAAGAATTGAACTGCCACACCAAAGGAATCTGGCAGAGGACCACACAGGTGACTAAGGGCTGAAGCACATGCTGTATCAGGAGAAGCTGAAAGTTTATTCAGACTGGAAAAGAGAAGGCTGAGGGGAAGAGGGTTGATGGATCTTCTTACAGATTTTTACTACTTATGGGGAGAGTAGTCAGTCAGGCTCTTTTCAGAGATGCACAGTGATAGGACAAGAGGCAGAGACACAAGCTGCAGCAAGGGAAATTCTAATTAGGCATGGGGGGGAAAAAAAAATCACCATAAGGGTAGTCAAACATTAGAAGAAGATGCTTGGAGACATTAGCAATTCAAACTTGATAGTCTTACTCTAAGTTGAGACTTAAGTAGATCATAACTAGAAGTCCTGTCCAATCTAAATTATTCTAGGTTTCTATGTATTCATACAGCATTGGCATAGTGATGGTGCAGAGAAAGGCTGCCTTTATTAACTAAGTAAAGTTCAGGAATAACCTTCGATGCTTATTTACTCCTTAGTTCTAATAGAATTAAAGTTCCCCCTATGATTTGCCTTCTCTCCATTTATCAACCTGGTTTCTCTTACTCCTACTTCATCTGTAAAAAAATCAACCTACCACATAAAAAATGCTTCAGAAAAATTAATAAAATCTGTGTGTTTCTCAAAAATACAGCTGTGTCTTAATTATGACTAAAACATACTCTCACAAGATATCCTAGCACTGCTGTGTTAGCAGCAGGGGGAGCTACGAATGCAGCAATGGTAGTTCCAAACTACTGCTGTATTTTTGAATGCTTCACTAAAGGCAAATACCTGCCTTAGCCTAGTTAAAGACTGACTATACCACAGATAATGGAATGCCCCCAGAGAGGCAAAAACATCTGTACAAGGGCACAAGGACAGGATGGTTCTCAAATACACTTCTACAAACTACAATATCTTACAACCTATAAAAGATGGAATGAAACACGTTCTCCCTCCAGCACTTTTCCAAGACAAAGGAAAATGTTCCCTACCAACCTGATGAAACTATTAATTATAGAAACAGTTTCATTTTTAAAGCAGCCATAATTCATGGCATGTCTTTGGAATAATCTCTAACAGACAGACTCGCTGTATGCCTGCATTGTGTTAACTTCCTAACTTACATGGCTGAAATGTTCACAATTTTAAAGTCAGCAATAGCTACTAAGTTATTTCTTAGACAGTGTTTCCTCCCCAACAAGTTAAAAATAATTTCATCTCCATTCACTTCAAAATTTTAATAATAGTAAGAGCAAAGGGAATGTACTTGTGATTAACTTCTGCACAATTAATCTGTATTTAATGTGCAGAAAAATGCAACCTTAATTCACAGAGCTGAAAAGATTTTGGACCATCTGTCCACAGTTCAGGTTGCCAAGCTGTTGTTTACTCCTATACAAGTAAAGGACATTAGCCCCCAAGAGCAGTCCCGAATCCAACTGACTGCTTTCACCTCCAAAGGAATAATCTGTTCTATACCCATTCAGAAATACTGCCCGGACACAGGAAATCTATTGCAGAAAGTAAATCTACACCTGAGCTGGTCCACTTTCATTCAACTCCACTGCACTCAACAGAAGAAAATACAAGTTGCACAGGTTTTCCCAAGTCATCCAGTTCCTTAATCTTCTACTTTTTGCAAATGAGGCACTTCCAAAGCAAGTTGAAACACATGAACTCATGATGCACAATATACCAGTCAAAAGGTGTATCAATTTGATATAGGATACAATACTCACACTGTCACAGTATCTCATACTGGCCTGCACTGCCTCCTCTGCTGCCTCCCCCTCAACTATGGGATGGTTCTACCTGCACGACCCCCCTGCTGCAGCAGTGCAGCTGCTGGGACAAACTCAGCTCTCTCCACCAAAATGCTGGTGCCAAATGGAGCAATGGTTTGGAAAGGGCCAGCAGATCCCTAAAGGGAACTCACTGTGGGTAAGGGTTATGCCAGAGTGGAAAGTCCTGTACTCAGAAGGAGGGTGGGCTACGGATTAGCAGGCCAAATGCCCACCAATATCAACTCACACAGACTCCAGGCCATGGTGAATGTTTCCAAGGATAAGACTATCTTTCTTAGGACAATTTCCTATGGGGAAAGGATGACAAGCAAAGAACAAAAGGGTCTGTGACTGAGAGCTGTGCCCCTAAACCTCACCACTCCTCATAAAAAGGTTTAGAGTGTTGCAAAGTATAATTTTACTTTTGGTACTGTAATTTGGAAAGATTTAAACATCCATAATTCCATCCTTAATTACTACAGGCTGGAGCTGGTACACTTTGTCTTTATTCTCCTGAAAGAAATAAATGAGTTGTAGGTTTGTAACCTGACAAAGATTGGAATCAAGTGTCTGTAAAACAGCCAACATTAAAAACTCAAAAAATTCTGACTTGCTTCCATTTGTACCCTCAAACTGATCAATATCACAGGGTCTCCAGTAAAGCCAGTCACTGGGACACAACTGCCAAGCAAACAAAAACCCAACACCTCAAAAATCCCAAAACACAAACCAGATCCCTTCTCCCCACAAAACAGCCAAAACCAACAATGATTTGAAAATCTAACAATAAGTTAGAGCATTGATGACACATAGACAAAGGTCCCCTTTGTTATTAGTCCCAGAAGGGCAGACAAAAGGACCTCACTATTTTATGATCTGGAAAGCTCCACTGTGTAGCTTCAGGTATGCTGACGATGAAAGAGTGACGTTTGTTTGTTTGCTGTTTTAATACCATACCACACACCTTTTTCAACCACTCTTAAAATCCAGCTTTTAAGTGCAACACCTTGTAGATTTACAGAACTTCTAAAAAAAGTCAACCTGCAACTTCCTCGTGCCACAGTTCTAGACCATGACTCCATCACAAAAGGATCTTATGACAGATCTTTGATTAAAGCCCCTGGAACCAATATCACAAAATGCACAGCATCCAACACTACGAAGGGCCCACCTTCCCCCCCAAAAAATTTCAAACGATACAGATTCTAAGTCCAGATTCTTGTAAATCAATGGTTAAACATTCGTATCCTGCAACATCTGAATATGTTGCAATGTTGACAACAAAGTCTGGCCAAGAAAAAGCATTTGTGGAACTTACTTAATTTTTAATGTTTTTCACTAAAGCAGCAAAATCACCTGATAAAAATTCATATTAATTTAAAAATCAAATTACACTACAGCAAGACACCACAAACATCTAACACTAAGAAAATCAGAATTATAGCATTTAATTCCATAGCTGCACAGAGAGACAAAACCTCCAAACTTGGAAATCACAATACAAGGAATCACTCAACAAATCCTCTGACTCCAGAGTGACAGGGCACAAATATGAATTCTATTCTGCTTCTATGAATGGAACTCTTGTGGTTATCCTAAAATGGAGAATCTACCACATTATTGGTAACAAAGATATTTAGCTGCATCCTCTCAGTAGCAACAGAATTAAATCGTATGTTCAATAAACAGGTCAAAGAAGAGTCCACTGATTGCAATATATACAACACACACTGATCCAGAGGAAAAAACTGAGGACAGAACAGAAGTGTTTCAATGTACCTTGAACGCTGAAGACTTCGTGGAGAGGCAGGTTCATGACCTGCCTGCTTGTCAGCTATTACTGGCTGCTGAGGTGCTGCCTGGGAAGCTGGTCCTTGTTTAACACCTGGAGTAGCAACCTGGAAAATTCAAAACTTCATTAGATTTCCTCCACAGTAAAGAGCAAGCATTAAGAACCAGAGAAAACCAGGGAAATTAAAAATTACAACACTGGTGGGGCTTTTTATTATACAAGGTCTTTTGTTGATAGAATTTTTATTCTCTTCACGAGGTGGGTGTTTTTTTGAAATCATCTCTAGTTCCACAGCTGTGATAGAGAGCTTTTTTCCTAAAACAGAAAGAGTACTTAACAGACATAACGGAAGCAAATTTAAATCATCTGACCTGTCAAAATACTGCAAGTTTATTAGGTAAAATAGTTTAACTCAGTATCACTTTTGACCATATCTTCCAGCTGAGAACCAAGTTCGCTTTCAACCTTGGAAGAGGTGTCCATTATCTGAATAAAAATTTTCACTTAAAAATTTAAGTTTCCTACTTGAGAATACATTACACAGTGCCAAGAGAGCAGAATTACATCACAACCACATTATAACATCTCTACCAGAAATGGAAAAGAAAATCGAAAGCATATTTATCAATCTGCTACTCCCCCAGTTGACTGTTCTGTCAGTTCTCAACTCATGAATGACTAAAAAAATAGTCACCAGTAGCTTCTTGCTCTTCCTTTGTAGAACACATTCAGTACAAGATACTGAGACATCAGCAGTGAGATACAGACTTTTCTTCTGTGAATTTCTGAACTGCAACTGGATGAAAAGTTTGGGGATACACTAATGTCTAAGTTACAGTAAATGACGTTCAAGATACTTGTTTTTGCCCGATGCTTTGCATATCTCAGTCAATTTAAAGTATGAACAAGAGCGGATCAGATCCAAAATTTATCCCCCACTCTGCAAAACCAAGCTAACAATTTTGAGAGGGAGGGAGCAAAGAAAAAAATGGGTTCCAGGGATCCATGAAGACAAAAAACAAATCATGCAGCCTGTCTGGCATTTGCTGACATCAAGTTGGTGTAGATCACTAACTAGTGCTCACCTGAACCTCCAGAAATTCTCTGTTTCAGAAACAGACTCCTGTGAAACAGACCATGGCAAGCCAAACAGTATCTGCTGAAGTAAACTTAAGACTTAACTTGATTTATTTAAGTACACTTGGAATCTTAATGTAAATTCAAACCTACTTACATGTCTATAGGGAAAAGTCACCTTTTAAAATTATCATCAGAGTGAAAGTGTGTTCTTTCTGGCTTTTAGATTAATAGACATATATTAAAAAAAAGTCTGAATAGTACAGGAAAAGGTCAGTTTTAGAAAGATAAAGCAAGATCAGTGTAAGATTACTCTGTTGTTGAAACCAGCAGAACTGTATAGTTGAGGGGGGTGAAACAGTAGCAGTTCCTAAACTGATTTATGAAAACAGACTACCCAAGTACCTTTATGAAATGTATGACATGAAGAGCTTTGCTATCAATGCCTGAATTTTGCTCAGCTTGTGACAGACATTAACTATCAAGGCTGTTCAAACAGAAGGAATAATTTCAAAAGGAAAGTCCATCAGAGATAACAGCATCACCTTGCAGATCCAAACTGGAAAAGTAATCATCTGCTTAGCTGGTAAAAATAAAGAAAATGGATTGTAAAGAAAAACTGGGATTTATGAGAGAAAGCAGCCACAAAAGCTCACTATTCCATGCTTTCCAACTGTTTGAAAGACTGTAAATATGTATACCAGAAACAGAAGAACAGTAAGGGCTAAATAAATTAAAAAAAATACCACAAGCAATATTCTGAGTTTGACAGATCTGTGTAATGTGCTTTACACAGTTATTTTGCAGAAATTCAGAACAGTTTCTAATCACACAATACAGGCCCAGCTAAAAAGCAAAATGTGACACCAGGATCCTGAGTCTGTGACACTCAAGCTGCCGTGTGCACACAACACACCTCCATCCAGACACACCAGCTTGAGCTTAAAAGCAGCACCGACGTGTTCAAGCAGCCCTAAGTAACAGAGCTCCCTGTGCAAATGGTGCTACACTAGTCCCAGAGCCAGCCCAAGTCTCTGTGCATCTGGCACTGGGCTCTGCTTGCACAGTGCCAGTCCAACCTTGTCTGCCCTAAGCCCATGGGCCTGTGCTCTGAAACCAAGTGTGTCCTGGCACAGCACCACATCTTGATTAGGCATAATTTACTCAAACTCTTAGAACAGGATAAGCTAGCCTGCCTGACATATCTGAAGGACTACTAAAACAGACATGCTCACACTGGAGCTATCACCACCTAACTTCTCATCTCAATCCCATCTCATGGAACTGAATTACACTAATACAAGAACTATCAAGACAGTTCTTTCCCTAGTAAGCTGGAAAAGTATGTGCTGCTGAACCAAAATTTGTTACTTCTGGGACTAACACACAAACAATTCATGTTAATACTTCAACAGCTCTGTTAGCATCAGATTTGAGGAATATCAAACTCTTCAAGAAAAGATCCTGCTGTCAAGCATTACCACTAATTCTATTTAGCTATCTGTGGAGCTACTTGAGGTAATGAGAAAACTGAAAGCTTTTATGGTTATGATATCTCAGGATATATATATGATATATATATGATATCTCTCAAGAGTTATAACTTCTTTGCAGAAGGATGAAAATAAAAACTTGCCAATGTCTATAATAATGAACAAAAGTCCATCAGGATTAACAGCATTCTGCATCAAAAACATTACAGCTTAGAATGAGTAACTCAGAAATTTACTACACTTACCACTTTGATTGCAAACACATTATACCTGCTTCAAAAATAAACCAGATGTGCAATCTCACCTCACTGAAGTGCAATCTTAACAAAAAGGTGGATTACAATATAATAATTTCAAAATGTGCCACTGTATGTCAATATACAGACATCACCACTTTCAGAAGAACTTCTATATATGTATCAATAAAATACAGAATACCCTATTTTAAAAATACCAGAGGTGAAACCCTGCATGTCAAGTCACTAACTACAGGCAATCACAGCTCTTGCATGAAAGTGGAGATTCTCATATCAAAACAAAAAATAACCAACACTATGTAGTTGTTTTGAGCAGTGGTAGTCTTGCTGCAGTTACAACTCGTACCAACTCTTCTCAAACCTGCATTTAGCATTTAAGTATTCTGCTTCTACTGAAAACCTGAGGGAAGGCTTGTGTGTCCAAAAGCATATTCAATTATACAGTTGGTCTACCAAGACAGATTGGCCCTACTTAGAACACTTGGCTTGCCTTCACTTTCTCTTAAGGGCACAGTTTCCTACCACTCCACCTACTTCACAAGTACAATGCTGGGCTCTATACTGGGGAAAAGGCAGCAGGTTCAAGATTGTACACACAGTTCTAGGAAAACACCTGTAGCAGGATGGTAAATACTAAAGAAACTAAATTCAAAAAACAAGAATAAATTTGGGGGAGTGGGGGGTGGAAGGGGCTGTCCTTCCTACAAGTTTTCTTTCAGAACACGCTGTAAATAAAGATCTCAAAGGATAACACTTTTACCATGTTTATAGTGTAGCTGATAATCAGAACTTTATTTATACGTAGATCCAGATCTCTGCGTTGTAGAGACCAGAATAGATCAATTTCCAGTTAGTGACAGTAAATAACTTAAGAAGATCCTTCTTCATATCTCAGGATTTGAAAGTGCCAAATATCTTGAGACTGCTATTTGATAATTTCATTACTTATCACCTAGCTGTGGGATGTGAAGACATAGACTGAGGATGTAATCCAAGGGCAGAAACAAAGACAACAACCAGGATTAGTACACACAAAGCTTTAACAATTCATTGTATCACTGCCAAACACAGGAAACTGGGAGAATCACTTGGTTTTCTTTGTACCCATGAAAAAAAATCAAATGTAAGGAAATGAGGCATTTTGACTAAAATGAGGAATGCAATCTGTTCTCCTGAAGATAAAAGTACTCCTCAAAGGCCTTCAAGACATAAGAGGTTCTCTTGTGAGCAAAAAATTAAAAAAAAGACACATTAGCTAAGCAGAGGTTGTGGTAGGGAACAGGGATTTTAGGAACGGGAGGAGGGGTGTCTCACCCTAAAGTCTAGAGTCATGCTTCTTAGGAAGAACCTTAGGAGCTATTTTATGTTAGCTTCAATTAATGTTTTCCAGTCACTGATCCAATGAAAGAATTCTGAATGAATGGGGATGAGGGGGCAGGAAGAGAAAGGGATATTATGTTATTGACCTGTAAACACCTAGAATATTTCTAAACCAAATTTGAGATTACATCAAATCAACTTGCCCAAGAATTTCTCTCCCATTCTAAAAATCTTTTATTGCCTAAAGTCTAGAAAATTGTATCAGCTGGTGCCTTTGAATTATGTTTTTTGGGGTTTGTATGTATTTTGTTAAAATACTGATGCCTTGATAGTATCTGCAGACAGCATCTAAAGCCAGCACAAAAATTTCTTCTAGAAAAGAAAAGTGTACTAGAATTTCATGCTGGAGTTGCACTGCCAAAATACAGTCAAGTAGTTGCTTCCAGTTGTTTCTGTTTCTTTTGAGAAAGACAACATACAAATTTTATCATCCTATATAAAACTGCTACCATATGGATATGTAGGAGTAACGCTTAATATTATGTACAATAATTTCTTACTGCCACATGGCATAAATGAAAAGGATCTCACCTTCTGCTGGGATGATACTGGTGGCGTAGTCATCAAAGGTTTAAGTGGAACAGTGTTAGTCTGTGGCGTGCTTATCCTGGGAGATACGTATGATCTTGGTGATGAGGCATCAGATGTTAAAGACATTGGAGACTGATTAGATGGCTGAGCTGTAAAGGAAGAAAATTCTTTTAAATAAAACCATATCCTATCTTAAAAGTGAATTAGATTTTCTTCTGGTACTTTGGAGTATGCTGTATTAGGTAACATACAAACATGTTCATCTTGACATGGCTGCAGGGTGAACAACTGGAACAAATGTTCAACAACAATCCTAGCTAAAGAATTGTTTTCCCCAAACTCCACTTCTAAAACTTCAGGGAAGGGGGAAAGAGAAGAAACTATCAGGCAGTGCTTTTTACGCATGCAGAGACTAAATTATTTGCGATTCCTATTTTAGGCTGGTCAACTTGATTTAACTGAAAGAATCCATGAACAGTTTATCTAGAAACCTATTTACCCATTCTAGGCATCCACGAACAGTTCCCCAGTCATGGTTAAAAATTAGCATTAGTATAATACTGATTACCTACTCAATAAGATGACTGCATTTAGTTTAAGTTTCTAGCTTTACTAAGTTACAAGGAGAACATACTGAAGATATCTGAAAGAATATCTTGCCTGGAAGCCGAAAAAAATTCCCCACAAGAGAGAACAAACTTTCTTTTAAGAATTTAAGGCCTCCCCCAAGAGTCACAGTTGCACAGTACAACAAGAAGGGTGTTCAAAGAGTTGTGTTTTATACTGAACATCAAATAACATCTAATTAAGGTCCAAAATAAATTGAGAGGGCCTTGCACAGGTTTCACATTACTTATATAGAGTCAGTTAACATACAAAGAAAATCCCAAAAGGCAAGACAGGAAAGCAGATTTACTCAGTTGTGTGTCAGCTTCCTGCTCCCCAGGTAATAATTTTTTAACCTATCTTTGGAAAAAGTCATTCAATATCCTCCACACACAGTGGCCAAAGATACAACACCACACAGCTTCTACAAATTTAAATTGTATCAGCCTTTTTAAAATGCAATGTAACAATTTTATGTAAGTGAAAAGAAGACTCTGAGTACCTTGCGTAGACAGTTGAGCAGCTTGAGAAATTAGGGAGGTGATATTGAAAGCAGATGGTCCAGCAGTAAGAATTTTATGGAGTATAGACTGCAGAGAGGCTTGTGTCACAGCTGCTGTTAGAACTGAAAACAAACGTTCTGTTTTACTGACAATTCTAGAACATCACTTTAAACTGTTCAAACTGGCTAATTACATTTAAACCACATTTTCTTTCAGATTTTGTTCCCATATCCACAACGACCAAAGATCTACCCGATCTATTTTTCAATGACTTGAACTCAAGATAACTTGGAATGTCAAACAAGTCCTTTATTTAGTAGTTTTATCTTTGAGACATGCACTTAAAAAAATTCTTTTAAAAGTAACTTCAATTCTTCGGCTTGACTCTGTGGATCAATAATAATTCTTGTAAACACCAAGAGAATATTTGTTCAATTTACTACCGTAGTAAGCACAATGTGTGGGGGATTATTTTACACTACAATAATTTTTAAAAAAGCAAAAAGCAGTATCACTTTAACCCAGTAAAAGAGATGGGGACAGACTTTCTGTTCAAGGGGAAAAGAAGAATCTTTCCAGTTAAAAATCTGTGTTTCTTCTTAAAAGCAAAACAAAAAACCCTTATCTGTTCTGGGTTTAGCTGCCCCATGTCATTCCTCCCAGTAAAAAAATCAATCACTTTTAACCATTTTAGAACTGCACTACACAGGAAGATGATCTTATAGGATGAGCCACTGAGACCTTGAACTAACCATGAGCTTCTGAACTAATCTTTCCAAAAAGATCTACAGGCTCTGCGGGATACTTCCTGAACATACATTCCACCCGTGCACAAATCTGAAAAAACTGACTCACTGGCACAAGCACAGAATAACTCTGAGTCATGTGCACAGTAAGGGCAGCCCTGCCGTGCAAGGTGAAGTCACTCTGCCCACGTGGACCCAGCCAGGCCCTCATCCCACCAGAACAATTCTAAACACTCTTGTTCCAAGACAGACACAGCTGCTGCTGAGATATGGCAAGACAAAATGACTAGAAATTTCACTTGGCAGCTCTCTAATAAAATACATTTGGAGTCTTGACTGGATCTTTCATTTTTCAACCACAATAACTCCTACTTTTTTTAGATCAACTTAGTGCACTACAATTTTAAAAGTTTCTCCCTGCACGGGAAAAAAACCAAAACAGTAACCTACTCACCTATTAGTACTGAATGAAGCCAGAATATTTGCTAATTAAAAGAAAGCAACTGATAGCTTTTTCTTATAAATAACTGCGATGTACAGAATATTTTGTACATATTTTGACTGTCATAGTTTGCACTTTCAGAAAGTTACTTAACTCCGGGCACTACATGTAAATGTTTTGCTTCTGATTACAAACAGTGATCTAGGCACAAGTTCAAAGAAGCAAACAAAAAATCCCACACCACTTTCTTCATCAGTAACCTGCCACATGCAGACACCACATCAGATAAAATTGCATTCTAATTGCACCAACTCTACCTCTTCTTGCAGTAAAAGGCATTATAGCTAAGTGATAAACTGTCTTCTTATAAACTAGGCCAATGTGACAAAAATCTAAGGGATACACTGATTACACGCACAAAATTTAACTTGCTAGCACAGCTGCTGATATGCTACTTCTATTCAGAGGCTAACTTGTTACGCTGAAGAAAAAAGTTGTTAGGCAACAAGATTTAAGAATCCCTAGAAGTTTCAGTATTTGCAAACACACATTAATAGAACAGCAGTGCAAACTACAGAAAACAAAGAAGAGCACATGAAACAAAAGAACAAAGAGCTTTAACGAACTTTTGTGCGGCAGACGAATGCTGATACAGCGATTAAGTCACCCATCTCAACTGGACTGCTCATGTACATCAACATTTATTAATCTGAAAACCTTGAGTGTTAAAGAAGTCTAACAGAAAAACTAACAAAACCAATCCCCACTTTACCTAGGGATTCATTTATTCACTTTTCAATTAAAATAAGGCTTTCATTTCCTAGAGCTTGGCATCCAATGATATACTAACACGTGTGAGAGATTACATCAACTTTAAAGAATCCTTACCTTCATTGATTTTGGATATATCTACGCTAGAATTATTAAGCTGCAAGGTGGCTTGCAGAGCAGGCAGCAGCTGTCGAAGGAGATTTGGGTCCTGAAGTAATGGAGGAATTGGTGATTGTGGGACAGGTGAAACAGGAACTGTAGGAGCAGATGAAGCAGGCGCAGAAGTTGGATTCAGTCCAGAAGCAGAAGATGTAGAAGGAGTTGTGCAAGAATGGGATACAGACTTGTCCACAGATGCAGACTCTGAACAGAAGATAGACAGTATTTTTCATTTTCCCCAATATAACCTGACAACTTCTCACTAATACAACATTCATATTAAATACAGAAGAGTAAATGCCTAACTATAGTTATAAGAAAAACACCCACATCATTATTAAAAGAAGATATTTGATATCTAATGCAATTTACGCTACTGAACCTAATATTTATTAGGAATGCACACACACAACTTTTCCACTTCAAGATACTGGACAGAAAGCTGTCAGTATTAAAAATAGGACATTTTCCCCCTAGCTTTTAGGACAAATGCAGACCAAAAATTCCTTGGCCATCTTTTTCTTTTATTGTGCATTTACTCATATTCTACATTTTCACTTGTGATTTCAATCTTTCTTTGGAAAATATACTATGAACAAAAACCTTATAGCCCATGGACTTCACATATAAGCTACTATGTCAAATTTGAGGGAGAGTATAAGTCATGCTTCATTTATTAAGAGACCAGACTACAAGAAGTCGCAAAATAAAGACTAAGTTTCATACAAAATCCAGCTACACTGCTGAGGATTTAGACAGGAAAATGAGCTGTACTGGAAATGTAAAAAAATGTGCTGTTAACATCCCCACAGCAGAGTGGAAAAATATCTAAAAATGTATCTTCCCATAATTAATTTTTAACTTGTCAGCTTCTCGTGAAGCATCAAGACCTATATCTTTTATTTTATTAGTGTGATTTTAGCAGATATCACCACTTATTATCCACAGAAATAGGTAGTACTTAAATTCAATTACATTGTATGGCAATTTGTTCTGATTGAGTTATTTCATTAATTTTGAATTTGACTTCCAGTTAACAGAAGAGTTGCTCCTCCATTCCAGTACTGTGAGAAATTTCTTCAATTAAAGTATTTCAACTTACTATAGGTGTTCCATCAGTGACTTCAAATATCCTTTCTTTAAGAAGTCTGGTCTACTGTATTTCAATCTTAGCTCCCCCTTCTCTCATCCCCATGAAACCCTCAGAGATGTCTGCCCCCAAATTCAGTCAAGACTAATGGTTCTATAGCACCAAACAAGCTGGATGCTGAGACTAAAGCTATGGATTCAAGATCTCACCCAGGACGTTTTCCTGTAATATTGAAGAGCTGGATTTTAAACCCACCTCAAATGGGCAGAGAAATCCAACTTGGATATTCCACATTTCAGGTAAAAATCCAAATGAAAACTAAACTGGCTGGGAAATTCTTTTACTTTAAAGGCATGTTTGTTTGTTTTCCTCTGGAGATATGGTCAAGGTAAGAAGATGCTGACTTTACTAATAAAGAAGTCAGAAAGTCTTGTTTTACTACTTAAGAATAAAATGTTACAAAATTTCTAACAGCTTTAGTTTTCCCAATAACCTTAATTGAAACTTTTAAGAGTAATCTGGAGAAGAACCCTAAAAAAATTAACATAAAATATTACAGAAATGAGTATCAATATGTAAATCCAATGAGATTAGAAATCTCAGCAAAAAGAAAGGGGATTTCTGCTTCCATGCAATCATGGTATAAATAGTTTACAAAGGTCACGAATACTCCAGAAAACTTCTTCCAGAGAAGTAACTGAGAAATCTGAACCAGAAAAAAGCCGCTGAAGAATCCAAATTTGAGAGCTCACAAGGATGCAACAGCCAGGGCACAAACACCCATTTTGAAGCTTCAGGTAAACTTCTGGAAAAGATGTGGCCTTATCTAATTACAAGCTCCTCAGGGCAAGGGGGTGGTTCATATATCTGTTGAGGGCACCTGGTCATTTGGCCAAGAGCTTTCCTAAGAACAACTTACAAAGAGACAAAAGGGGTTACAACCACTGAAGATGGGGGGGAAACAGTTAAAAAATTTCTGCATGGTTTTCAGTAACACACGAACTAGGGCAGCTGATTAGGTATTAACCCCCATTAAAACAGTAAGTCATTAGTAAAAGTCTTTGTTAAAAGCTATTGCATATAAAATCTTATAGTGTTCAAAGTAAATGTTAAGACAACTGCAGGTGAAGACACATCTAACAAACACGAATCTTATCATACTAAACAAAAACACATGGAATTTAAATTGAACTTGGATCCGCCATAGTCCAAATAAGGACAGGATGCACTGGCAAACAAAAGCAAGAGAAATAAGCACAAAGGGGCACGTTAGTACTTATATACACACAAGCCTCCTACTCTACAGTTTTAAGAATCTTACAAAAACAACCAAATAAAAACCCCGAACAACAAAATATCCTCATTTCAAAACAAACAAACAAACAAATACTGAGCAACTGCCAGCACTAATTTCAAAAGGTTTTTAATGTAGTTAGGCTTGTCTTCACAATTAAATATTGAGTTATTTTAAGTAAAGAAGCAACTCAGTACTATGTTATTAATTCACATAAGCAATACCTGACCCTCAAACCACACCAATGCCAAACAGCTGGAAGTGTTTTTCACCCACGCTGCAGCTCTGAACAGAAAATACAATAAATCAACGGCAAACTCAAGCTAACAATGCAGTGAAGACAAACCTTAAGCCCAGTTCTGGGTATTCACTCATTTCTTGAATAACAGAACTCAAAACATGTCACTCAAAATGACTGAATTCCATGAGGTCTGTAAAAGTACTTTAGCTTGGGTGAGTTTCTATGCTACAAAATACCACAATGAATTACCTCAACTCAACACAGTCCAGTTATTTCTTTTAGACAATATGGAGACACTATTCCATACCTGTATTATTGGAGGTATTTTAAGTATGTGTTAAAATATATCTGTGAAAGGTATTTTTTGTACAATCACCCACATCAAACACCTAAAGATGCAAAACAAGAACAGTGTCTAACACTAACATTCCAATCTTTTGAGATGCTTTACAACACAAAACCAACAGCCTAAATGTTATGAAAAAATACGTCTCTATGATCATGACTATCTACATGTGTATCACATTATAACTGTTATTTAACATCATAGAGGATGCAGAGTACAATAACTGTCCAAAGCATCACTACACTACATAAATTAAGTAATTTAAGTTATTCATAGTGAAAATAAAACATATAAACCCGTTTCTGTCAAAAAAACCCTGTAAAAGATATTTGTGAAAATACACGTATTTCTTGTTTGCATTAAGCAGCTGTCCTGGTTCCAGCCAGGACAGAGTTAATTTCTGTAGTGGCCAAGAGGGGCAGTTATCCTGTATCACCTCACCATTGCTTGGGGGAAGGGGGCTTTTTGCAGTCAGGGCACTGTGGCAGTGGTTCAAGTATTAGGGCTTCCCCTGTGGTGAGCTTTTTGGCTTCCCATGTGGTGAGATTTTTTTTTGCGTGTGAAGCGTTCACCTCTCTTTTACACCCTTTTATTAAGACTGTTGCTGTTACTGTTTCTTATTTCATTTTCCAGTAAGTTGCTCTTATCTCAACCTCTTTCTTTACCTTTTGGACCTCCAATTCTCCTCCCCAGCCTGCCATAGGGGAGGGAGCAGCAAGCAAAAGGCATTGTGGTTTGGAGTGTGTTGCAGTGGGAACACTAAACTGGGGAACATCATTCCTAAACCACAACAGCCTTATTTGGTACCCAACATGGGGCACGAAGGGTTGAGATAACAGATACAACCAGAGCAGTTGGAAACAAATTTGATCTGAGCATTTGTTGTATTAGATACAGAGACATCGGTCACAATGTTGCTCGGTCTGTTCACGTGGTTGTGGTACCTAACCCTGTACCTATTCCCATATAGGCAGTGTGCCCATCACAATGCTCCTCTTCAGAGCAGGGAGAGGGATTGGGATTGCTTTGTTACTGTACTGTGGGGTATCGGTTTATGACGTGATAAAATCAAGGGCAATGAGGGTCATGTGGGATGTGCGTTGAGTGCTACTCTCCTGCCCTTACCTCACACACTACCTTTGTGAGCACGTTAATAATCATACCCAGTCTGTGCAGGGAATAGGGGAGGATGATTTTCCCCAGCTTTTCACCCCCTCTTCCTCTTTCAGGTCTGTTACAATGGCTTTTGTGAATTCAGAACTTCCTCTGGATGTTAAGGAAAGCATAGTCTTATTGCTGTGTCTGCTATGTCTCCTCAATATGGTTTACATCATGTTTAGAGTCAGGAGAGATATTTATAGGAAAGCCATTCAGAGATCTGCCCTGAGGGTGGATAGTCAAGAGTGGCAGGGAAGGTGGGAGAAAATGGGCCAGTTTGTGGGGAAATTCTCTGCTCCAATGGTTTGAAAGTTCACCCCAGAACAACTACAGGAGCCTGTTAAAGTGACAGAATACTTGCAAGGAGAATGCTGTGCCAACTCCAGAGCAGCACCTTGCTGCGGTGTGCTGGGCCACAGCTATTCTTTGCCAGACACATTTCCATAGTAGACAGCATCCTTAGGAGGAGGAGGAAAGCAGACCAACAGGCACTGTGGCCACTCAAACTGCAGCTGAACATGAGGAACAACCCATGCTGGCAACAATTGCCCCTATACAGAAGAAGAAATCCAAGACCATATCAGTTTGCTTAGTGAGGGATGAAGAGGAAGCACGGCCCTTCAACAGGAGGAAGAGGAAGAGCCAGAAATAATCACCCGATCCCTATCCCCAGGTGAGCTGTGAGCTATGCAAAAAGACTTCAGCCATCAGCTGGGTGAGCCCCTGGTGACTGCCAGCGCTGGGCTGGATGTTAAAAGGGAAAGCCCCTTCCACACATCACGCCCCTGAAGCTACATGGAGTAAGTGGGTTGGGCTGATCACACAGCGAGCTCGAACAGGAAATCCCAGTCGCTCAGGGATCTTGGAGATCATCACAAACTGGCCTGAAGACAAAAATTTCAGACTATCATCAGAAGAGAAGGCGGAAAAGGTGACACATGCTGAGGAGGCCCCACCATATAATCAGCTACCTGAAAATGAAAAGTGACATGCTCTCTTTACTGATGGTTCCTGCTGTACCACAGGGATCCACTGAAAAAGGACACCTGCTGTATGGAGTCCTACGCGAGAAGCTTTCGGTGAACAAAGTGGATCAATTCACATTGCAGAGCTGAAAACATCCAGCTGGCTTTAGATATTGCTGAACAATAGGGATGGTCAGCACCCTACCTCTACATTGACTTGTGGATGGCAGCAAATGCTCTTTGGGGTGGCTGGACCAATGGAAAAAGACCAACTGGCAGTGCAGAGGTAAACGCACTGGGCTGCTGAATTGTGGCAAGACATTGCTGCCCAGGGAGAGAAGGTGGCTGTAAAAGTATGTCACTTTTGTTGAGTGGGGATGGATATCATATCCCCTATCACGCACCAGCCTCTGGAAAAGCTGAACGGTACAACGGACTGTTAAAAACACTTTAAAAGCAATGGGTGGTGGAACCTTCCAACAGTGGGATCGACATTTAGTCACGGCCACCTGGTTAGTTAACACTAGAAACTCCACCAATCAAGCTGGCCCTGCCCAGTCAGAACCTCCATACACTGTAAAAGGGGGTAAAGTCTCCGTGGTGCATATGAGGAATGTGCTAGGGAAGACAGTTTGAATTAGTCCTGCCCCAAGCAAAGGCAAACCCATCCATGGGATTGTTTTTGCTCAAGGACCTGGGTGCACTTGATAGGTAATGCAGAGGCACAGGGAAACACGATGTGTACCTCAACAGCATTTGATTTTTGGGTGGGAATAGTCTGTAATGCTGAATTGTATAATACTGGTGGCTGAATAACATTGCCACTGTATGCTCTAACTTATTCCGGTCATGGTACCGTGGCAGCAGTTCGTGTGTTGTGGGTTCACATGTGGTGAGCTTTTTTTCATGTGTGAATTGTTTGCCTCTCTTGCACACCCTTTTATTAATATTGTTGCTGTTACTGTTCATTTCTTAGTTCATTGCTGTTTCCAGTAAATTCTTATCTGAACCTGTAATCTTTACCTTTTCTTCTCTACAAGAAACTCCTTTGTGATGAGACAAACATGCTAAAAATACAGACTACCGACTCTTTGTGTATAATCACAAATTTTTTTACAGTGATTTAAACCAATCTGTCTTACTCTATGGTTCCAGACTGGATGCTTTATTTCACATAACTAAATCCTAGAAATACTGCCAATAAAACAAAGCTGCTAAATATTTTCACATCCATTTTTGTATAATATAACTACAAAGGTTAAAAATTGATTTAATTTATGATGCTATACAGAGCTTGCAAGTTTTGCTTTTTGAAGGTAACATAACTGGTCAAAACTTTTCAAGATGAAATGTTTGCCTGACAAAAATCCTCAGGTTATCACTCACTGGAGTGTGTGCATTTCCCTGTTTTTCCACAAATACAAGCAAAAACTCCTCACTCCTTCCTTTTTCTTCGTAATTTCCCTTTTCTGATCTGCTTTGAGAGACTGTTTTATTGTACATTTTGCCACACAGTTAAGTTTACTTTCCAACATCTAAACACCATTTTCTAGTTTCTAAAACATTTATTAGGATTTTTAAAAAATGCTTACTAATTATACAGTCCTGTAGTTCTTAAGTGCACTTGAAGCCTCAAACATGAAACACAGTCAAGATGAACAGAGCATGCTAAGAAAAGTTAAGTAGCTTCATAAATCTAAGTCCTGTAGTTTTACAACTCCAATACACTGGTTGCTACAC
Organism: Neopelma chrysocephalum; assembly: GCF_003984885.1. Taxonomy (NCBI): domain Eukaryota; kingdom Metazoa; phylum Chordata; class Aves; order Passeriformes; family Pipridae; genus Neopelma; species Neopelma chrysocephalum. The sequence goes on along the minus strand of NW_020897732.1, from coordinate 518,897 downwards.
CTGTGTCAACATCAATTCACATTCATTAACAAGTTATCTACACTATTATTGCAAAATAAGGATTTGGATTACATGGCAATCATTCATAAACCCAATCTGAATCATTACGCATCAATCAGACTAATCTTGAATCTACAACAGGAATTTCACCAACAGAAATGCAAATTTAGTCTGTGTCTTACAAAAAAATATTTTGTAAATAAATGACTATGCTGCAAGGCCTGCAAAAGTCTTAGACCATGACTGGAGAATGAACAGGGCAAGTCTGCAGCCTCTTCGTTGTCAACACCAACTTCTATAAAAATGCCATGCAAATAATTCTTCAACCTCACCTAAAATTTCAGCTATTATCATGAAAGTCTCCAGGAAAGGTTTTGAAATATTAAAAAAATGAAGTAAAAACCAAAAGTAGAACATAGCCTGCTCTGATCTTTTGAAGTATTAAAATCTTCATTAATTAAAATTTATTTTATCTCTTCCTCTGAATAACAAAAAAAAATCAGATTATTTTTTTAATTTTTTGTGATTTTAAAAATAAGACTTTGCACCAATTTTTCCATTATAAGCTACACACATTAAAGTTTTAATGTCTGGAGCTTTTAAGAAAACTTCTAAAAAAATCTATTCACTTTGTTGAAACAATGTGAAAATACAGTATGCTTTCTGACAACCATGCAAACAAGTTTATTAGATGCAGTCTACACATAGAACTGTATCATAGAACAAAACAACTTTCTGCGCCATCAACTTTAATCACAGGGAAAAAATGAGCAAGAGATAAAGCCATCCAAAACAAAAAGGAGGAAAGAAAGTAATCAGATGGCAAAAAGAAACACAATTAGATCTGGAGATTAAGGTAATGTGAAGAACTATTAATTGGTTTAACATTAAAATGGAGCCAGAGGAAACCTTTCTATAATGAAAATAATTTTTTACAACCACAATGATTATGGAAGAGCTTTGTATTCATAACCTGCAATCACATCTTTTGGACAAAAAGGGCAGAATCCCAAGTTAGCAGTCAGTACTTCCTATGACAAGAACCTGTATAACACAGGTGCATCTTTTCTCCAAATTTTGTAAAGAGGTATCTGAAGCAGAAATACCATGTCAAGTCAGAATGGAAATACTGTGATTTTTCCAAGTAGTAGGAATTTTTAAATAACATGGCCAAGCAATCCTTTCAGTAAAAAATAAAAGATCATTTTCAGCAGTTGTGCCACAATGTTCCTCAGTTACAACCTAGACATGCTCAATTTCTCAGAGTTTGAGGCAGTACATAAAAACGCTGCTGAATCTTGCCATCACCAAGCTCTGCCTCTTATGACAAGAATCCTTGGTCCTAAGCAAAGAGCTGATCCACTAGTGACCAACATTCTGAAACACAATCTTAAGCCTACTATGTTTAATGCAGGGGGGCGAAAAACTAAGCATTCTGATTGTTCAGCTACTCTGTTTGCACAAAGTCCTGCACCTCTGCTGTGTCTCGGTCACCCTGTTTATCTGCTGGAGTCCTCTGAGTATCTGTCCCTAGCATTTGCTTACTCCCTTCTTGCCTGCAGTGTGCTGAGTTCATGAGGCATGTCTGTGTGACAGAGAACTGCGTGGGGAGAGAAGAATCAAAAAGTGGAAATGCATTTTTGAGGAGGAAGGGCCTTCCTTCACAGTGCTCTTTGTGACACCTAACACACTAGCACTCCATACATGAGCTTTAAAATACTGCTATATGTGGCTTGCTCTTCTGATTTATTTCAACAGAGTTGTTTTTTTAATGACATGGCAAATACCCACTACTGTTGACTAGACAATTTGTAAATTATTAAAGTAACCCTTTGAGTGTTCCAATAGCTTTCACTAACGATGTAATTTTTATGCCATTTAAAACAAAACAAATGGATTCAAAGTCCTTTGGATTCAAGTCTACAGTTTTACCCAACCACTCTATTGTGAGCTTGAGCTGTTCTCTTTGCACTGCTAGCAACGACCGTGCACGTGTGCTCTCATAGTGTGCTCTCTGTGGGAGGAAAACCACATTACTAAATTTTCAGAAATTCATGCCTTATTGCCCCATAAACCTCATCTCTGCTCCAATGATTAAACAACAGAACAGCTAACAGAACTGCTCCATTTTCTGCTGATGATTAAGAATCGTAACACATTATCCCTGCTGAAGTACCTGAAGTGTACAGTCCATCAACTAAGTTCTCTGAGCACTGACAGTCACATTTATCTGTTTTACATACTTCAGTTCTGATCTAAGGGCCTTAAGCCACAACAAAAAGAAATAAATATTTAAAGGTAATGCATGCTGTAAACACATTTGGCCAAATGAAATTATGGCAACAAGAGTAACTGCGTTCTCAAATACATTCAAATGATCTAAAATACAAAAAATTCCCTATTTTTCACATTTGGATTATACCAGTCTTAAACCCGAATTTTTGTATTTTACCTCTGCTGCCGAAATAAATGTAACAGCAATGCTCAGCAAACAAGTATAAAGGACCGGAAGAAATTTCCAACAGTCTCACACACGTAACTTTTTCTAACCACCACATGGATTGAGTAATACGCTTAATAATACGCTTAAAACTGCAAAACTCAGCCAAAGAAGATGCAACTATACCAGAAGCAATGTTAATAACTGACCGCTAAAGACTAGCAAGTGTTACAATTTAGAAAACCACAGGGGTGAGAAAAGGATCAGAAGCATCAGGGTCACAACCCACCCAGCATTGCACTGGCCAGCTTGCTCTGTTCTGTCACAAAAGTTTTAGAGTATTGCTGCTCTAGAAACAGAAGTGCTGCCTGATGGGATTTGGAGTAAAGGTGTGAGAAGTAGTATCCTACAGACAGCCACACTGTTAAGATATGGACAATACAACATTTCATCCAGTAACTGAATTAGAAATAGGAAAATGTGATGTGCCCTACAGATAAAGCAGCCAAAAAGTAGGAAAAGCAACCCCACACTTTACCTGCATAAAGCACTCACAGTGAGCACAAACAGAAGCAGCAGATTCTGACTGGAACATTCAAACCAAAGGGTAGAGGTCAAATAGTTCCCCAGGAACTCTCCACTACTGCCAGCCATTGAGGGCAGAGGACTACTGCTAACAGCTGAGCTATAGTTCAGCCAGGGATTTTATTCAATCTCCTTGTGGGACTACAACATACCCCTGCAGCAAAAGAGATTGAGCTGAAAAAAGCATTGTTTTTGGGTTTTGTGGTTTTTTGTTGTTCTGCTGTTCATAACTATTACTGCATTAAAAAATACACACACTGAAACCAGAACCATTAAAACAGTGGTACACATATGCTGGCATAAGGTTGCCAGCAACACATTGACAAGAAGCAAGAATTCATTTAAGCAAGGACTACTGCATATATTATTCAGTCATTTGGACCAAGTTGTTTTTGTAGGCAAAAAAATACAGCTTTACCTCTTTTTAGAAAGAGAGAGGGATGGCACAGCCAGTGAAGAGAAAAAGATCAAAGGCTGTTTGCTTTACTAGTGTAAAGATAAACCTCTCAAACTATTTTTCAGTTCTACAAAGACACTTTTAGAAGACTGTTTGAACCAAGTGTCTCAGGACAATTATTGTCATTTAGAACAACAGCTACAAACAAATACTTTGTAAGACTGCAGGTTCACAGTCACCTCAGAGAATGAGTAACAGAAGTAAACCATCCAAAACACTGCTTCTTTCCTTCTTTTAAATTTAAATATGCAAAACGCTATAGAAAACTTACTGGTTACATTTCCTTTAAAAGACAGTCCAACATTCCCAAAATAAGAAAAAGCCAAGTCAACTGAATATACTCTCTGAATGATCTCTTCTCATGACAGAACCTGCACTGAATTTTTCTGTTTCTATAAGAGGTAAATTCAACCAACATGTACAAACTCACATTTTCTAGAATAAGAATTTCAAGCCTGACATTCACGTATTCTAATTCTTCAATTATTTACTAACTTTCTGTAATCCACCCTGTCTGAAGCTCAATAAGTACAATATTTGCTCACAATCAAGTGCCATGAAACACTTAGATTAATGAGGCATGAGTATTACACACAATCTACCCATTTAACCCATACAAAATTAAAACAACATCTACCTAGGAATACAGAAGTTAAGTGAATTATTTAATATGGAACCATGCATGGTAACACAGATTCTAAAGTAAGATTTACAGTGTCAAGATTGCTCTGTGTGATCATTTTCACTCTTCATATCCAATTGTATGCTCTCAAATTAATGTTGTATGCAAGAAATATTAGAACTCTCTGACAACATCTGTAGCAGTTGTCACAATGGGAAGTTTCTTCAATTGCTGTAAGAGTCAGTTGTTCAGTTAATAAAGATGTACAGTACAGCAGAGAAAGAATATCCAATCTGAAGTCTGATCACACACCAAACAGGAATCAAGAACATGCCAGAACTGAGTCATAATAAGGGTTTTCTTAAAGTGTATTTTAGATATAGATATAGAGTACATACACTAAAGAAGAGAATGCTTGACAGGGATGTTTTGCACTGTAACGTTTAGAAGTGCATCAAATTGCGATCAGAACATAGAGCTTTAACTGAAGTAGGTAACTACTGTACTCAGGAAAAGAACCATGCATGAACTAGTACACCTTAGTTCACACTTCATTGTGTTGACTAGAAAAAGGCTTGCTGAAAATAGTTTTTTCCTCTGTAGTTTACAGTCAGCATTTGTGCCCCAAGTCATGCAAAAACTGCATGAAGTCTCAAGAAGCATTAAAAAAATTTCTTTACATGCACAATTGTCTTACACTGCAGTATTTGTCAACGTATGGTATTGGTTGAATATTTTGGATGGTCAGGTACTCTTATCTCTGTGTAAAAGCTGGAACTCTTTATTAAAGAAAATTGGAAGGCCCGAAAACAGAATACAAGACCAGTGTCAGACCAGAGTCTGTTCTGGTCTTCTTTTTAAAACTACACTATTTTTCTCTAACTAGACCAACGTGCAAATATGAACAGGGCAACAAGCCATCTTCCCCAAAAAAATACAGTGACATACTAATTATGCAATATTTTAAAGTAAAACCCACCATGATTATCAATAATTAATTTTTCCTTCCCAAAGACCTCAAAATATCATTTTTTGTATACAATACCACTCTGAAAAAACTCAACTATACCAAGCATCACACTATCACTTATGACACAAATCTCATTCTCACAATCTTCTTGAGCTCTTCTTTCCTAGTAATGAAGTAAATCTAACTAAAATACAGACTTTTAAAGGGTCACAGACAATGCACAGTGAAGTCCTGATCTTCACTTCTTGACTCAAACTGTTTATAATCAGTATTACACAGAAACACAAACTTTCAGCAGCTTTATAACTGAAGACCCAACATTTCATAAGACACAGATCAAAACAGAAGATTTGCTGTTACATGGAGAAAACGGTCTCACTTTCTCTAAGAATTGCACTTGTGTTGATTGAAAGATTTGACACTGGCATTCCAAACAGTAACAGCAGTTCATAAAACATAATGGTCCAAAATGACTTGCAAATAGTGTAACTACAACTACGTTAAGAACTCAAATAAATGGCAAAGATCCAAAACGAGAAGACAAAAAATATGTCCTACTAAAATACATTTTTTCAAATTATAATTTGAAATGTTAATTTGCAGAATAAGCTAGTAAACAGCAAATACTGTGGTGTCAATTTTAAGTTGTATAAGATACAGCAAACGTGGTTTAGGAGGAAATAAACACATCAAAACAGTAATCAGGTTCTAAGCACACACAATCAAACAGGAAAAATATCCTTCAATTCTAGAACTAGCATACTTTGAACAAGCAATTTAAATGCAATGCATCATCTTGAATACTAGAGGCAATTTCATTTGACATACCTTTTCTCTCTGTTTTCTGTGCAGGGATGGAAGATGTGGATGTAGACAGTTTTGATAAAGTAGATGCTCCATTAGCATCAAAGGATTTCTTTGGCTGGTGATCAGATTGTAGAGAAAATGGACTAGGAGGAACAGTGCTTGGGGTAGCAGTTGGATGAACCACTGGTTTGATGGGATGCTGTACTGGAGTAGAACTACTGTGAGTCTCTGCCCTTGGCAGTCTGTAGTCTCTGTCATTGTGCCTGCTTGTTTGAGATAAAATATTCTGTGGGAGCATACTGCTGGTGTCACTGGAATGCTTGTCTTCCACTTTTTTCAGGATTCCCCAAGTAACGTTGCAATAAGAAAAAAAGGAATAAATTAGAAACGAGTGTAAGATTGCAGAGACTTTGATTAATACAGCTGCACACCAACAACTAGAGCTGATTGAACTTCTCATGACTAAAAAAAGCCTCAAGTAGATCAGCATCAAAAAAGGCAAAATTTAATTCTACTCACTGACAAAATGCATTTTCTGACCTTTGCTTGATTTAGAGTTCCGGTTAAGCACTGTGTTTTGATGAAAGGCTGCTTTATAACAAGTGTTACAGTCAAGTTAACTTTTGAAGTCGCCTAAAAAAAAATCTAAATCAAAATCTATTATTTCCATCTTGTATTTAGTGTGAAGAGATAATTTGTGCCATTTTTCTTTTGTTCACTGAAAATCCTGAACATCAAGTATAAGTTTTAAATTCTAGCCTTTAAAGAATTCCTCTTCACGTCACTTAAGTATTACAACAAATTTACTTACAGTTGAATTAATTCAAGACAACTATATATACTAAATGAGTGACTAATCTGCATTTGTCACACAATCATAAGACTTTAAAATATGCTCCACAGGGAACACACCAAGCAAATACAGAGTAATTCTTTTTATAGATTCTTAGATTGTCATCTGTCACAAAACAAATACTGCATTATGCATGTCTGCTATCTTTTTGTAGCATTCAGTATGTTTTAGCACATGCAGTGCGTTTCACTATACACAGAAAAACAGTCCTTTATACATCTCTACCTCATCAAGTCCCAAGATTGTGGGGGAAGATTAATACTCTGACTTCTACTTTTAAATCATCCTGAGAACTGTGCTACAAATTCACCCAAACGACATCAGCATAGAGACAGAATCCCACAGTACAACTATTTTCCACAAAAAAATTGAATTGACAAAGATTAAAGCTAGGTATCAGGAGAAAAATTTCAAAGTTACAGAAATTCATAGTCCAGGAAAGGTTTTGATAAGAGTATTGGTAGAGTAAAAACATACTTGCAATAACATATACAAGCCTCTAAAAACCCTGATATCATAATCCATTAAATTAGCTTATTATTTTCAGATGTGAAATCAGGCTTTAAAAGAGACCTCTGCATCTCTATTTTTAAGCTCAAAATATGACATTGGCAGGTCTCAATGATCACGACAGTCCAACTAAACTATAAATTGTGCAAGTTTTTTAGATAACTACCCATGAAGATAATTAAATTAGGCAGTAAAAGCTGCAAAAAGGAGGAGCACCACGAACAGCATTAAGCAAATGTTACACTAGTAAAGGCTTAAAGTTATTTTAAGAAACAACATTTGGGAGAGCTGACTGTGCTATCCACTTTTGCTTTTATATATAAAAAGGTGAGAAAAACAGCTAAGAAAAGGGATTTTTAAAATTTTTTAAGTTTGGAAAAGAAAACAGTAATGCAAACAAGGCAAGAACATATTGCTGTAAAAAAACCACATACTTCCACTGGCAAACCCACTGGCAGCTGTCGCCTGCATCACCTCTCTTCTGTAATCCCTATCTTTTGGAAAACTGTTAACTGACATTTTGCTTGCTTCTTTTTGTCTCTGCTCTCTGAAGAAAAGAAAACAAAAGTTAAGTAAGAACTTAGATCATCTAATAATATAACAGTTTCTATGGGTGAAGTTACATGAGATGAATTAAACTGCTCTAAGAGCTTGCTGCTACGGGCAGGGTTGGCAAACTCCAGCCACTGCTTCCTTACAGCTGTGCTTGTTGAAGCCCACAATGTACCAGTTCAGCTCACTAACACTGACCAAAAAAAAAAATGAAAACAGAACAACCCAAAACAAAACTTAAAAAAACACCACTCACCAAAAATCAAAACAAACAAACCAACCATACTTCCCCCTCAGGCTTTGGATTGTTAAGGGATAAAATAAGTGCCAGAGGTCACAGTAAGGGTAGAAACATGGCAGACTTAGACCACAATCTGTTATAGCAGTAATCTATTAGATAAGCTCAACTCTTAAACAAGCTTAAGAATATTTGTTCCTTATACAATTAAAACAAACACAAGCACATACCTTTCCAGCCACTCTTTTGGTTTTTCCCATTGTGAAACTTCTGTTCGGCAGTTGTAGTAGTACTTTTTGCCTGAAGAGCTGATGTGTTCAGACCAATCATCCGCAGAATCATAAGCCTTTAAAGTACAAACAGTGTTGGACAAAAGACCACTTGAGAGTTTTAATATACAAATTTAAGAGTTTTCATTGGTTTTAAAACTACATGGTATCCTTATATGCATTCGCATCACTGTTTTCCATTTACACCATCTCTAAATGCCTGTTTCACTGACAGCCTGAAGATGTGACCACTACGCTCCCACTGCATTCTGCAAGTTTCCTCTGGTTTATTCCCACCAAACCTTAAACAAAAAGCTAATAGTATGTTTAGTGAGATGCAGTAATGTCAATATTAATATTATTAGTTTCCTTCACCTTAAAATTTCCTCAAAAATTATTACATTTTCAAAATTTTTCTATACATTGCAAATTTACCTATTTTGTTTTAGTGCAATTTTTAACAAACACCACCTTAACTATTAAAACTTGGATATTAAAGTGACTAAAATCCACAATGTGTAATGTATCTTAAATAAGTAAAATCATACTGTCTTCTCTAGATTAACCACAAAGGTCATGGAAAGTATTTCTTCTTTAATTTAAATAATCTAGTATTTTAAAATTAAAGGCAGGTAGCTCAAAGCTCTAATGATTATCAATCAGAATAGTTTTACAACAACTGCATTTTGAATTTACAGAGTGTTTATAAAATAAAGACTTAAGTTGGAAAATTCACTGAAGCAGGTAATGTACATGCTGCTTGTCTTACATAAAATTATGAAAATATAGTGTGTATGAATGGGGTGATACAGGGACGAATACCAATCACAAATACTCACTGCATCAGAAGTTTTGCTTGGATTATTGCTGGGATTAGAAGAATGTGAATTTGAACTATGAAGAGCACTGTGGTTGTGTGAATTTTCTTGTGGAGAGTAACTGGTCCCTAAAGGAAAAAAGAAAGACTGTTCACAATGTGTGTTTTCAAAGAAATTAACGGTCTACATTCTAAGGATGTAGAAGGGCAATGAAGAGGGGAGGGGAGAAAGTAAATTGTCCACAGCCTGGACCACAGCATAGTTCAGATGCAGAAGTATTTCAGGAGACCACATGCGTATTTCTTTTCACATAGAGTAAAACTCACTTTGCCTTTCTAGTTACAATAACGCAGTATGTCCTTTTGCTGGTCTTACTCTCAAACTTTGTTCCATTACAAGCAAACAAGTAGCCTTCATAACTTTTGACACTTCGAAGAGTCCTAACATGCCAATTCAGAAATTAACAGGCATTTTCTCCTCAACATTAAGTCAGAAAGTTAAAACAGGCTTATCAACAGCCTACACAGATACACAAAATCAGGCTGTAAGTTCACTGAAGCAATGCTGTTTTCTAAACCACTGAGACTACTTGTAACTACTTCTAGGTAACTCTTTCTGTTTATGCATACAGATCAAACCAAATTTTCCTGCACCTCAGTCTCTGCAATAAAGGTATTGACATCTAGAATACCAAAAGCAACATTTCCCAAACTCCTCCTGCTTCTGGCCTCCCTACCAACTACTTCTCAAGGTAAGCTGGTTTTCCTCGATATGAAAACACTTAAACAACAAAAAATCCCAGTTGAAATGGAAAGAGATAATTCTCGGCATCTTTTAGATCTGGATTTGTGCCTAAGCTCAAGTCACCTGAACAGTTCCACATATGAAGTCAAAGTGCTTTGCAAATGGCAAAGAGTGGATCTTATGGGCAACTACAGTAAAGAACAGTCTACTTAAGCAGTGCGAGTGAACGGAGTAATAAAAAAAATTGGTTTAAAGTCTTCCGAGAGCGACACACAGAGACAATGACTAAATGATATAGCATGGTGCAGAATTAGAGATATTATAATCCAAATTCTGTCTTCTGAGCCTTCTGACTACATACAAGCACTGACAAATTACTATTTCAAAAATTTCTTCCTCCCCACCTCTAACCCTGCAGGTTAGAAAAACAGTCCACCACAAAAGCAAAGAGGAACAACACCATGATTAACCTGTTTAGTACCTTACAAAGGTTAAAGGTCAATCTGCACACATGTGTTACTGCAACATGAACCATCAGTATCTCAAAACCTTCCCCCACACCGTCTTGACTAAAACTGTATGTTATTCTCCTTAAGGCTATGGAGGGTGAAAAAAAAAGAAAGGAAAACAGAGTAAGTCTCATACTCAAATAACCTCCTTCCAGGAGCTAGGTAATTAGTCCTACATCAAAAGTATCTTGCATGCTTAGAGCCAGGTAGAATGACTTACCATTGGGCTTGTCAAAGCAACGCTCACAATATCACACACTTGTGATGCACATGCATAACAACAACAAAAAAGACGTTTATAAAAATAGACACATTTAATTCCCCTAAATATAAGTAGTATATTGTAATTACTAGTATGTATTCCTCGGTCACACCAACAGCCTAAATTTTTTTTTTGACACTGATTAGGGAGTGAAATAGCTGTTTAATATTTTTGTATTAATCATTCTGTTAAGTTTTTATTTATTTACTATACCCTTCCACTGAGATAAAATCATTAAAATTTCTTTATGTATTTCCGTAGGTTGCTCAAGGCAGACATATTAATTCACTTCTGCTACAAGATAAAATCATCTCCCTTTTTTAAGAAAAAAACAAGATGAAAATTTACCAGATGGCCTGTTTGAACAGTTTGATAATAGTCCCTTCAAAATGTCAGAAAACACCAATGTACTTAATTTACTGTAATCCCATAGCATGGATGCAGGAACACTGCACTTTGTTCAACATACTGAAGAGGTACATGGTTATACTTAAATACTCCAATGGTCTAAATACAGCACCACAGTGAATCTAACACTCATTTTCCAAACACGAGTAAGAGCCAACAACATACCTATTAAATCAGTAAAATATTTTAAAGCCAATTCTACCCAATCCACAAACAAACCCCTCAAATACTCTGAGCAGAGTTTCAGACCCCATGTGTTCTATCAGCTCAGCACATGCCCCCTCCATCTCACACTGTGCCCAGCCCCGAACTGAGTCACCAAGCAAGTATCAGAGCAGCTGCAGCAGTCACACCCACCTGCAGCTGGCCCCGATAGCAGAAACACCTACTACACAGCAGTTTATTCACAAGGGGCCCCTGGGCCCCTCTCTGCTGAGCTGCAATCCTCCTAGACTGCACACCCAGAGGCTCCACCCAGCAGGGATCCTGTCTGACCTGACGGGCCTCAGCTGTATAAAAACTGACCATGGCTGCTCCAGCAATACCTACTGCCTCGGGTCACCAGGACAAGCCATGTGGGCATTTACAGGGCCAACCATAAATACATCCCTGATGGTGCCCAAGACAATTACACAGTACAATTACAGGTGCAGGTTCACCACCCACACCTCCATTTTATTTTATGCATAATACTGCTTTACGTTTGGATCTGTACCTGAACTTCAGAAATGAGCATATGAAAGGACTTCTGAACTGATGTTTGCTGCTGGGAAGCTTCCAAGACCAAAGCAAGTGTACTCTGGAGAAAAAGAGTTTTAGGCACTTCATACAAGTTAAGGCCTTACAGATTCTATGTAAACATGAAAAACATATTGCCAAATTTCCTTTTTATACTGAGGCAGCAAGGTTTTAGTATGCAGTTAAATCCATACACAACAGTCATCTAGGAATCTGACAACCCAGCCAAGCAAGCAGTACCAGCTGCCTGGGAAAGTTGTAGAAGATCTTTAAAAGGCCGCTAAGTTAAAATGGCATGCAGAAAGCAACCTGCAAGCGGAGGTCTACCTCTAAAAAGATGTGGGGGTTCCCCTGAATCAAATGCCTTCACCTTTAGCAAAGCCTAACCCCAAGTCATCTTACAGTGGCTGTGACTTGCAATCAGCTCTGCATCTCCCAGCTGCATGCCTGGCAAAGTAGATCATGAAAAAAGATTAGTTCATATTCCAGAAACAGGACCAATAAGGTAGACAGCACACTACTGTCCCTCAAGACAGTCCCTTATAGCACTTCTCACCTTTTCCTCTTACAGTTAGACATTCATTACTGGTTCCACTTTCTTCAGGAAGAAGGGACAAAGACTTGTTAACGTATCTTAAGATTCAGCAATTGCAAATATATATCTTTGATGCACCACAGGGAAATTCACATTGTGTTATGAATACTCCGACTAGCTACAGAACTCCCCATGGAAATGTTTACTGCATCATCACGGTGAGTTTCCTCAGCTTAATCATTCTTTTGAAAGCAGTTAAAGCTGGAAAGAGCTACTCTTAACTGGAAGATGGCCAAGAAGGGCATCAGCACTGCAGTTACATAAAACTGAAGTGGTGCAACTGTGTGAGCAAGCCTTTACTAACACTAATCCTAATGATGAACAAGTCATAGTGCCGGTCAGAGTCAGGGTTAATATATCAAAGCTATCACCTAGTCTTTCAAACAATCACATCCTCGTTACTAATGCATGAAAATCACCAGAAAGCACAAAGAGCAAGGTTCTGGGAACCAATTCAAAAACTGGGCTGTGACTTAATGCCTACTACAGATCTGAGATTCTGTCATGCCAAGACTCACTTTAAGTAGTTTCCAGATCCAAACTGCTGAATCCAAGACAGTTTGAACTGCAACAAGGGTTCAACACTGTGCTGAACTTGAAAAACAGATATAACACAGAGTGAAGTAAGAATATTCTCTAGTAATTATCACATTTAATTAATATCTCCATTAACACCACTTCAACTCTGAAATTATGAAAAACTCATATTCTGAGTTAGTTAAGGATCGGGCTATTCTAATAAAACAACTGATAAAATCCCTGTTAATATCCTAACTCTCATAACCATAATAAAATGTGTCAGTGCAGATAATATAAAGGAAGTTTACAAATGCTCACCAGCTGGAACTCAAAGGCAATCCACCCCTTTAGTCCCTCCAGAGGGAACAGGGATCTAGGAAGGAGAGTCATCTTTTCTGTGCCCAGAAACCAGGCATGTGGAAAGAAACACTGGGCAACAGAAAAGCAAGGAAATTCATTCTATTCGTGTCAACGTCATACACACTGTTCCATGAACCTATGTTCCAACTCTCAGCTAACATGCAATCAAATCCATTAAACTAGAGACAATATCAGAACCTGAACTTCCTCAACAGAACAAATACTACCCAACTGACAGACACTAACTAGTTGTTAACAGAGAAAACAGCAAGATGATATTTTATGGAGATAACTAATTAAGACTTGTTTAAACAGTGAAAATGATAGAAACTTATCTAGAATAAGCCTCAATTAAAATGTCTTAAGTGTATTTCAACTGGCTTTTTTAGTTCAGTGCAAATCTTTGTCCGAACATTTTCTGAAGTACTGCATATGGGAGTAAATAAAGCAGCACAATAGGAACACAATACCCAATGTCCCAGCAGTAACTAAACAGCCTATCATGGCCATTTTGATTTGCCACATGTAAAAGTAATAAGACAAATAATAATTTTTCTTCACTGCATTTTTATGTGGCTTGCTGTATTGAAATAAATATGGTTGCCTTCCACAGGCAAACAAAAGCATAAAAACTTGCCATGTTCCTAGCAGAGTAGTGGCCTCAGAGAATACACCAACTGCACAGTAACATTTTCCAGAAATTCATAACATACTAAGTTGAATGCACAATGCTCTGCCAAAAGAAAGAAAATCTAGCCTGATCACTGTACTGCCCAACTGCCCAATTACATACTCATTATGCCCCCCCAAATAAATGTTTTATACCAGTCAACAAGTAGCTCTATTGAGCATAAAAGCTTACAAAGCCTCATTTCATTCCCTGCCTTCCTCTCCTGCCACACTGCCTATCCAGGACAGCAGTCTCTGTTCTTTTGCAATATCCAATTCACAGGGTAATCATTCCAATATAAAGACGTTTTCATCTTTTTTTTCCAAGTTGCCATTCACACAAAATTTAATGGAAATCAGCCAAAAACATTACTATAAACAGACCAAGACTCGTACATACATGGAGTTGCAAAAATGACCAATAAGGGATGGAAATGATACTATAAGCATACAGTTTTATTCATAATAGAATTTTTCTTCTAAAATGGCAGTAAGAAAATGACACCTTGAGAAGGAAAAGTCAGGAGCAGTAATCAGTGAAAGTTAAGGACTCGTATTGTTTTATTAATGCAATACTCAACACGTGCCAAGATATTACTGATTACTGAAATGAAAAAGAAAATTAAATCTTACACACTGCATAATGTATAACATTTTATTACTTTGCTGTCTTCTGTTTACATTTTTATTTTTAATTAAATCTACTCAATTTATTTCAGAAACTGAAGTTTAATTTTAGGGCAAACAGACCAAACTGCTCTAGAAAGAAAACCAGTTATCCTGCACATCAAAAAGGAAAGCAAAAGGTAATAAAATGTTAAAAAGTTAACACTGCTAGAGCAGATATAAACTTATTTTGGTCCAACCATCCTCTTCTCATTTGCTCCTTTCCTTGTTACAGCTACAACTAAGAAACTAAATAAATCTGGGGTTGTTTTCTTTCTCCCCTCAGTCAACCTCCCAGTAGCAGTGAGAAATCATTTTTCAACTTAGACATTACTTTGAAAAGTATCAGGTTCACTAACAAGGTCCACTGAATCCACTGAGTTTCTGTATGATCCAATACTCAAATGTCCCAAATCATACCATTCAAAAAAGCCTAAGGGATGAAACATGCATTTCCACTACACTCTAGACAGAATCCCTACCAACTTCCTTCTTCAAAGAACACCAGTATATTTTCAGTTTTCTTGATATCTCAACTACTGAAATAACAATAAGCCAAAGATGGGACCAATAATTTTACCATCACCTGTATAAAACGTTTATTCCTAATTTCTGAAGTGGAGTAAGCAATATCATTTGAAAGAAATTTGCCTCTTTCTCATGAATTAAGGCAAATTCCAACCAGCTTCTAAACACTTCTGATAAGACTCAAAGGTTACTAAAGTAGATACTTCTAAACAAACTGTAATCTAGAACATGGATCTATGTGACATTGATAACTACAGGTGAACAACAAATTCTTCAGATTTACAGCTGCGACCTCCTCCCTTTAGGGGGCCTTAGGTTCAGGTCAACTAATAAATTTAAAAAATGCCAGCAACAACCTCAACACTGCTGAACACTTACTAAGGCACCCACTTCATTTGAGATCAACTGACTTGAAAAAAGCAGCCTAAGCAATTTTACCCATCGAAAATGTATTTCAGCAATACAAGAGGCATATTCCTAATACTCAGAAGACTTCAGTGTGTTAAATAAAACCCAAACTCCCTGTTCAACATGACCAATGACAGTCAATTTTAAAATCTTTTTAAACCTGCAACACTAATTACCATTACCATGCCTGTATGAAGTGGAGTGGGACGTTCTTCTGAAAAGAAAACAGAGGTAGGTTGAGAATAAAGCCAAACTCTGCTTTCATTCTGGACTGTAGCTCATAAAACATTTACATCTCTAATACAGTGTCAGAGACTGCTCAAGAGAGGTTCTTCTCACCTCAAATAACAGCTTTATGCAAAAAGAGGCTTTTAAATTATGACATGCAAAAACAGACGTGTTAAACTGACAGCTTGAATCCTTACCACGAACTAAGAATGATGTCATCTGAACTCCAGCCTGGATCAGCAGAGCAAATGGGCAATAGACTGAAATCCCCCTTCCAAGCCATCCCCAGCAATGCACCACAAACCCTCCCACGAACATACTGTAACAGAGCACTAAGAGATTCAAGCTCAGTAATGGAAGTCTAACAGCAGCACAACACACCATCTTACCTCTGGCAACAACACTTCCACAAACCTGATCAACTAAAAGCGAGCAGAAGATTGTCTGCTACTGGTTCATGCCTCAGACTGGTCTGATACCTCTGCAAAAGGTAACAACTCCACTACATAAATAACAGCAAGAAAGCTGTGAATAGGATTTCAGGATTTTACTTGAGTCATAACTAACTAAGCATCTGATAATAAGCAGTTACCACAAAGACGGAGAACAGTGTTCATGTAAAAGTACATTCAGTGCACATCAGAAACAACCATTTCACTTCTGACAGATCCTCTGAATCTCTATTTCTGTAATCACTGATACACGTTAAATAGTGTAGATAGCTCCAAATTTAAAGTTTCTTCCTCTCAAAAGCCAAGAAAAAGAAAAACTAGAAAACTCAAGACATTTCTAAAAATATATTAGTCATCTGGGGCAACAGGCACATGCTCAAAGGATTTCTGAAAATTAGGCTCAAGGGATACTAAAACTGCATAAACAAATCTCTTAACATTAACAGGGGGGCATCACAGATTTTACTTTTTATTCAAGGAGCTTCCCAAAGAACATAAAAAATTGGAAGAATCACTGATGTCTAACAACACACACCTCAGATGGAAGTTACTCAAGTGCAGACACAGTGTAAGCACTAGGTATTCCAATATTTTAAGATTACAAACAGCACAGTAATTCACTATGAAAGATTGATACACCATAACCCAGTCACCACAAACTGTAGTTTTATCAAAGTCAGAGGTTATGCAAAACAATTTCTGCTTACAAAGGAGAAAAAAAAAGCAGTGGCCTTAACACAGTTCAGAGACTACTATCTGCTTTTCTGTATATCCACAGCACCAAATTAGTACTCCCACTCAAAAGCTCCAAACAATTAAGCAAGATATGACAACTTAATCTCCCTGACAAAATCCTCTGAGCAAAAACAAGATTAAGTAAGAACAAGGCCATGCTGTTTAGCAACTCTCAATTTTCTTTCAATGTTTGAGTAGAGCTTCTTGAGGACAAAGAACTTTAAGAAGACGACTCTGTGAATGCAATACTGCTTACAAATGAACTTTCAATGCAAGTTTCCATTACTCAGTTTAAAATAAGGAAGACGAAGCTGCAGGCTTTTATGACACAGGTAGTGCTACGCAGTGACAAATGCTTGCAACCTTTGTCCCATCTTAAAAGTTTCCTTCATCTCAATTGAGCACGCTCCACTCACAATCAGCAATTCTACAAGTACATGGTGTTGCAGAAATCTAAAGAAGGGAATCTCTGTTACAAAACATGACTGCAATCCTGCAAAAAGGTTAGCCACAGACATAAGTAACACACGTAAATCCTTAATAAAAAGGCTGTGGCAGAATGAATGTCTAAGCATGTTAAAAAATAGGCAAGAGCAAAAACAGGCAGCATGTATGACCCTTCTTAAATGTGTCTTAAAAATAGTACCTCAGTCAGATTATCTCAAATTTGTATCTCAAGATCAAATACAATAGAAGAACCAACCTACACTTCAATACCAGATCATTCCTTAAGTGCTATTAATATTTGTCATATGAAGAGAACTTTGCTTTTCTTCTAAGACTACAGCAATGTCCATGTCTCAATAAAACACAAAAAGTACTACTTCACCTAAAATCTGAATATTGACTGATCTGCTCATACAGAATTTTGGAATATTTCTGTTTTCAGCATGATTTTTTTTTCCCCTGGACATGTTATTTCTTCACCATAAATGAGCAAGCTAACTAGAAAATATTTACAATTAAAAGCAGCAATTGCTCAATAAACTTTTAGATAACTTGAGAAATGACTAGGTTTAGACACATTACATTTTCAGTTCTGGACATGCTATGCCACCTATGTATTTATTACAGTATAGATATACAACAAGTATAAGGATTTTAATTTCCTGCTTATTTAATTTTCCACTGGGAATTGTTTTTGAAAAGAAGACACACTAGTAACACTCAAAAAATGAAAATAAAAAACAAAAACAAAAAAACAACAAAGCAAAGCAATTTCCGTCGCATAGAAGTTTATCATTAAAATAACGTAAGGATGGCCCAGAGCTCAGAGTGCAAGTGGAGCCAGCAAGGATTGACCTAAGAGTTAATATATTTAGTGTTGTGGTTTTAATAAAACGGATTCATAGCCTTATTTCAGGCCGGCCCATCTCAGCTTAACAAAGCTTAGCTCAGCTTAACAAAGGTATTGTGCAACACAGCTTTCAAGTATCTAAAGCACAATAGGTGACAACACAATTTATTCCTCTTCCCATTAAGTAATTCTTAAATATATACATAAAATTCAACTGGTCTTTCCTGGAATTTCATTACTACAGGACAATATGCCTCTTCACAAAAGCTAAAGTTATGTTTACAAACTCAAAATCTATTTTACAATTGTTTGATTGCCTAAGTGTCTCATTTTATTTCCCTAGTTAAGTAAACACTCTCAAAAGGACTATACAAAAACTGCAATCATTACTGTAGGCAGTGTTTTGCCAGTAGAAAGAGGTGAATTTTACACCTCTTGAAGAAGATCATATTATTCTTGTATTAAAGTAAGAAGAAATAGCATTCTTTCAAAAGAAATGAGGGGTTTTAAAAATTAAATCTGTTAATCTGTCAGCAGGTGTCTGAATGAGGAAACTACTCAAATGACTTCCCCAGACAAGATCTGAACTCCTGCCAACTTTACTCAAGAGCGACAACTGACATGAACACACCAGCATCCAGCAGAATACAATTACGTGAAATAACAGCAGAAAACAGGAAAAGCACATTACCTAACTTGTATTGCAGAGTTAACGCACAAATGCATGTTATTTATTACACGTCTTAATAAAAAAAATTTCTTGGTGGTTTTTCCACATTTGGGAGTGAATAGGTATGTTTGAAACATAAGAAATTAAATAAGCAGGACAGATCATAATTTTTCTTTCTCTGTTTTTGCTACTGATAGATAAGAATAATAGATAACTCTGCTACTCTCACAAACTCAGTGACAAATCTACCTAGAAAAGCACTGAGGAAGACTGTTGCTTTGGAGGACATAAAACTGTAATAGGAAATCTAGGAAACCAAGAGAGAGGAACTAGTGTGTGTAACTGGAATGGAGTTGTAAATCTGCTTCTTAAAAATCTTTTCAGAAAGCCTGACATGCCTAAATATATACAGCAGGTCAGAGAAATTAGTCGACATGTATCAGAAAAATAATGATAAAACTTTAGACAAAAAAAAGACCCGAAGATTTCTGCTGCCCCTCAGACACATGGAATTTAGCTCATTTAGCTCTGAAAACTAATTGTTCATATTTCTCGCTGCCTTTTCTTTTTTTCTTTGGCATGAAGCACTTGAATACTGTATTACATCTCTTTTTTTGAGTGATGACAGGAGGATATTAGGATTTTTATCATACCTCTGCTGTAGAAACAAAACAAGTTATGTTTTAAAATTGGGACAGAAAAAATTACGACATTGAACTCTGACACACTGTTCCTTCGCAACTCTCCTCTGTAGCAGTAGTCACAGTAAGGAACAGATGATTATCCCAAAGCACTACAGGGCCTAATCAGAGGTCTTTAGGCCCCTTGTTTTCCATTAATTTCCAGCACAATGTAACATTGCTGCATTCATTAAAACCTAAGTCAAGGCCACACAAGCTGAACGGACAGATCTTAACCCATCTGACAGAAAGAGTGAAGTCTCTTGTCAGTCATCTGCTCAAAAATTTATCTCCCTTGCCAATGACTTGGAGGACAGACTTTCCAACCGGATATACCAAGCAGGGACCTCATCAATGTCCATAAGTATCTGAGTGAAGAGTGTCCAGAGGATGGAGCCAGGATCTTCTCAGTAGTGCTGAGCAATAGGATAAGAGGTAATGGGCAGAAACTGATGCCCAGGAAGTTCCCCCTGAACATGAGGAAGAACTTCTTCACTGTGCAGTAACTGAACACTGGAATAGGTTGCCCAGAGATGATGTGGAGTCTGCCTCACTGGAGATATTCATCTGGACACAATCCTGTGCCATATGCTCTAGATGACCCTTCTTGAGCAGGGAGGTTGGACCAGACAACCCACTGTGGTCACTTCCAACCTGACCCATTCTGTGATAATTTTTGAATACCACTCCACAAGTCTACTTCCAATCAGCAGGGAAACACAATTTGTGCCTTAAAACATGCATCTTGCTTCACAAGCTTGAAAGTAGGGAGAAAAAAGAAACACTGCCCAAGAGGAAAAGGAGGGATGCAAAACTATGTATGAGAATTCCTGGCTATTTCACTGTTTGTTTTCTTTTATTGCTGTTGAAGGTCTGAGAAAAAAAATTCCGCTGTAGGGAAATAAGTGAAAATCAGATTCAAGAGATGTCTTTGAATAACTTAGGAAGTGTTTAAAATTTACAGGATCAGCAACTTATTTTAGAAGCTTACACTTCAAAAATTGATGCAATTTTGTTCCCTATATATTCATTGCCACGGACTTTCCACTTATTACAGATTAATGAATTTCAAAATACTGTTTCACAAAGCAACTCTTCCAACAAAAATGTCAATAAATAAAAATTTTAGCCTACAGTACAATTCTAAGATTACTCCCTGTACATATAACTGCAGGCAGAAAGCTCTGATTTCGGGAAAAGGATAAAATATTAAGGAAAAAATTTGGTAAGCCACAAGTGCTCTGGTTAATATTATTTAATAGGCTAAAGTATTGAAGAGATACAGGTTCATGTCAAAATCTAGACATGAATTCCCTGTATGATTAGGCTTGTGCCATCAATGGAAAACCACACCCCTTTAGTAGGAAGACAAACCTGCACGTGTAAAACAAGAAAAGCAGCACAGAAATAAATAGCATCCTTATACTACATCCCATATCATTGGGATAAAGCAGCAGCTAGAGGACTTACATGCTTTTTTAGGGTAGCTGTGCTGTTAAAGGCTAGGAAATCTGTTAAAGGTCTTTAAGAAAGAAAACAGAGCCTTCTGATACTGACGTTACAGCAGGGAACACCTGCAGTCAAGTGTAAGAAAGTCTGATGACCCCTTCACAATTCAAGAGAAAACATTAAGTATCAATCTTACTCTAAATATAAAGAAATGCTTCTCTCTTTTTAAGTGCTGCATTTAAGTCCAGAAAGGGTTTATTTTTATACTACAACAAACTCATGACAAAACATAAGCATTAGTGTTGAGAGCTGCCTTTCACTGCCAATACAGTTTTTTTTAACTGAATAACAACATAAGGAACGATGTCTCTGTACATCAAGACATTTTTCTTCCGGAAATGCCAACAAAATTGCACAAAAGCCTGACTTGGTAAACAAATGCAGTTAACATTGGAAGTTGGGTGCCATTAAATTACTATTTTTCACAGCAAAGTTATTACAGCATCACCTCCTCTCTCAGCCAAAAGAGAGGCAGAGCTTTCTCTTCCAAGTTCTGCATAGCTTTGATGATACTTGGCTTACTCAATACTGTATATTGAATAGATAGAAATGGCTGGGAAAACAAATGTAAACTGTCAATAAACAGTATTTCTCTTAGCAAGCAGCTACATCCCAAACCGTGGTCAAGGAATTAATTCTAATTTGGGGACCATTAGAGAATACAGAGCAAACCCAGTAAAAAAAGCTACTTTACAATTTACAAGTATCTATCTTTACTATGGCCTAGAAGCAGGCAGCTCATCAGAAACTTACAGGTTTCATTACTTCTTTTTGCCTTCAGAACAGCACCCAAAAAGTACAAGTTTAGTAAGCTGTATATTCCATTTCTGCGAAGTGAGAGGCAAGCAGCGTACAGTAAGAAAGCATGATGCTAAGTAGAAATCATTCCCTTATGATTAGCTTATGTACCAAAGACAAGCAAATTTACCAAATCTTGTATATAGACACTATTTTCCTCTTTCCAAAACATAAAATAAGCTTACACGTGAAAGCTTAACATGTCTAACAGGTAGACTGACATGAACATATTACACTTACAATCCAAGAATTGAGTTTATGAATTCTTAAAACTAAGATACATATTTGCTTAAACAGATCAACTATAAATGGAAACCTTCAGAGGACCTATTTACAGATCTGAATTTATACATTCACAAGTAAAAGAACATAAAAACAGTAACTTACAATTCTCAATGTCAAAGTCCTAATAGCAATAGATTTGGGGAAGCAGCTGCATCAACAGGTGACAAACAAACAGCACTGCTTATTAACATTTGATGCAGCTTCCATTTCAGATCAAGTCTCCCACTAATACATCTTTACTCTAGCAACCTACACCAGAAACTTGAACTTCATCAATAGAAACAGAGGACTCCATCCACTTAAATGCATGAAGACTTAGCATTTAATACCATCATATTAATATCAGCATTCTTACCTAATACCAATAATACAAAACTAGGGGTTTATATCTTCCATTCTGTGCCATTTAAAAACAAGCTTTGCAGCTACTTTTCAAAAGCAATTTTGAATATTAACATTCTAAACTTCTAAATTTAAAAAGTAGATACACAAGTCACATACTTCTCAATTTCTATTCTATTAAAGATCCTTACAACAGACTAACACAAAAAAATGGTTTAACAACCGATCCAGCAAAAACTCACTTCAGAAATACCATCAAATATACTGAGCAAATGGAAAGCTACGTTCTATCTAAAACTTCTAAACTCTGAAAGCAAATTTCAAATTAAACCCACCGTCTGAACATACTAGTAAGGCTTGAAAGAAAGCTTTTATCAACATCAGAAAACAAAAACCTACTTTTCACAATTTTTTCTTTTAATCCAGAAAAAAGCTTCTAAAACGTGAATGGTCCTGGAAGCAATTCCATTTCTCTTAAAAAACAAACCTACCACCAAACCCCACCTCCTTTAGAGCCATCCTAACACCCAACTCTCATGGAACAGGGAAGTGAATCACTACTTCTACACTTGGGTGTTAGGGAGTGTCCAAAGCAGACGAGAGAGCTTACTCTCCTTTGTGATTAGACTTCTCTCATCCCAGCTTTGACTGTACAGTTACAGAGAGGAAACAGTTTTTACAGTAATGAATAATTACTTTAACAGCAGTTAACCCTAACTACATACATAGACTCTATTCCAGCTTCTTCCCTCAACTCTTCGTTACATTTCATTACTCTGACTTGCCTGTTTCCACCTAGCCTGCAATTTCCTCTTTACAATGCAGGCAGCTTCTATGCTCTTGTACCTGCCCTAATGCCCCATTTATTTCTGACTGCTGGTCAATGATCACACGGATTTAATAAGGAGTTAACCTCCTGTTCTCCTCTACTGGCAGATTTCTAACACAGGAACCTAACACAGCTCTCTGTTTAGGGCTGTTTGCTGTCCCTTTCCTATGAGGACTCTGAACTCCTTCAGGAATCACTAGAAACAAAGCAAGCCAACACTTCATGAAAGAAGCTCCCATCACTACTTCAATAAAAACAGGAATACATTATTTAAAGTATTCCATTCAGTCTCTAACAGCAGTAGGATGTTTAATCTTAGAAGTGTATTATAGTCATTAACAGTGGTCACTGACAGTATCCTTAACTGCCAATTAAAAAAAAAAAACAACACATGCAAAAGAAACATTCACAAAGCTTCAGTTATACTTTGGAATTTAAGTATCACAAGTTATAAGCAAATTTCATGAAAGTAGCCTACACAGCACAATAGCACACAATCCAGCAGAGATTTCATGCTATGTACATTAACACTCTCCCCTTATTATTTTAAACAATTCAGTAAGATCATGGCATGAAACCAACAAAGTTTTAAAGTCTCTTAAACATAAATGTAGTGAAACACAGTATTTTCTTCACAATAAGAAACAATTGAGTACAGGTAGCTTAACTGCACTAACCTTTTTTGCTTCAAGTTCTACTGTGTGTCTTAGTGGGTCATTCTGCTCCATACATTTAATTAGAAAGAAATATCCTTTTCCCTTTTTTTACCAAAGGTTGTATCTTGCATTTTTACTTCCAAATAATATATATATATACACTTCCCTTACAGTATTTTCAAAGCCACTCTACTATATGGCCTCTTTGTTTTCTTTCCCGTACACCAGCATCTCCCCATTTATGCATATAAAAAGAACTACAACGGTCATCCATGCTCTCAGTTTATCCATCCTCAAGCATGAGAACCCTCAAATCTTTGTATTTCCCTTTTTCTTTAATGGAAACATTTCTTCCACATCTACATGGCCCTTCGTAGTCCTATTCCCCACAAACAATGCTGGCTTTAAGTCCCTATTTGTTACTGTTAAGAAACTTCACACTTGAGTTGGTCTCATGAGACCCCCTAATCTCTTCAAACCCCTCACTTGCCTATAGCAGCTGATCTATAAATAGGAGATGCACTGAGGGGGGGAGCTGTTCATTATGTTTTAAACACTTGAATACAATGTCCCCACGCACAAGGACCTGAAAGCAAGAACAAAGTTAAGGCAGTTTTTTGATATGCTGGATGTACAAGTATTCTTAGAAAACCATGGATGTGACAAAAACTCGCAAGTACTTCTCTGTGTTTAGGCCAAGATAAACCTGGAAGTCTCTCTCCAGAGAATGACTGCCTCTGCATGCAGTCTCTTTCCACAGAAACCATGCAGTAAGCAACTTTGAAACATGCTTTGTTTGCACTGTATCAGTATGGAGGGCTTATCCATAACACGTTTTAAAACTTTAACTGAATTTCTTACTACGGATTACAGTTCTACAAACACATAAGTTTCTGCCATGAGTATTTAAAAAATAAGCTATAACAACAAATACCTTTATAGGGGTACCAAAAATATTAATAACTCAAAAATGGCAGAACCACTTCCTGTTTAATTATAGTTCTTTTATTTCAAATCTGTACACTTCAATCTTTAAATGACACTTAGCTGGTTGTCTTTACCACAGAAAAGTGAACCAGTCATGACTAAATCAGCATGTTACACCTGTGAACCTTCCTGTTTCACTTCAGAGCAAAAATCACTAAGAGATATAGAGAAATGCTCTCTTAACATTGACTTGAGAGGGAGAGATCAGGTTAAATTGGCTTTATGTTCAGTATTAATACTGCAGATTTCTGTCCTATTTTGTTTTCTGAGGTATGAGAGAAAATGAGATTGTTTGGGACTATAATGCAGTTTAGGGAAATAAATACTAGAGTTGTTTCAATGAGGTTTGTTTTTTTAAGTTCAGCTAGATCATAAGGCAGTAACATCTTTGTAGTAGTTTCAAATCAAGCGCCACTGGTTTTAAAATAATGCATGGCAATCACAAAAAATAAAGACCACAGAACTTTTTTCTTTCCCTCAGAATGTAAAAAGAAAACAAGCTAGAATACTACAGTAGCATCAAAGCAAATCAGTACTCTTCAGTCATATTAGAGCTTAGATTAGCACTTTAAAATTTTAGCACTTTAGTATTTTGGGGGGGTTTTTTCCACTGTACGTCTGTAATTGCAAAACTAAGTGAATACTATAGCAATAACAGCACTTCAGTGTAATTCAATAGACAGAGAACATGGTAAATTATTTTGTCTTTTGCATATTAGCAATATGCAAATGTCCATTATAGCATTTCACTTATATTCTAACACCTACCTTCAATTCACACTGACAGAAACATTCAGTAAATCAAAGACAAACTGATATCCTGCTGCCCACATCTGCTCAGCTTTGGGTTTACCATGTACAATATACAGGATTTAGAGCAACTTTGATGTTTGGAACATATTTTACAAAGGTCAAACTGCATCCAAGCTAATCTTACTAACAACACACAAAAAATATTACTTATTTCCATTAAATAGTACAAATGTTCAACTTTTAAAATTAGTAATTTCCCTCAGACTGTTGAAGACTACTTCTTTCTTCCAGTCTGTTAACACACAATGTGCAAACGACTGCTTTCAGATCAGAATAAATGAAACTTTTCCCTGTGTTAGCAGCCAGGAGAAGGTACAGGGGGATAGTTTTCCTTCCATTTACAAAATTACAAATAATTTATTTTCCTTCATCCTTACTGTGCACATCCATGCTCCAGATCATTCCCCAACTATTAAATCCAGTTGGACTCAGTAAGAACTTCAGAATGTCTTTCCTACCTTAAAAACAATCCCAATACACAAATAAGCAAATACACTCCCCACATAGAGCCTCATCCTCCAGATGTCTTCATATATGCATAACTCCACTAAAAGTAGCTCAGTTGAAGCAGAAAAAATTACTGACTGCAGCAAAACTAAGCAGAATTGCAAAAGTATGTAGGATGAACATCTCTGGACAGGTGAACAGGAAATAAAAGAGGACGCCTCTGTATCCCAAAAAGTAGCACAGAACAGCAGCCTGTGGGCATTGCACATGCATTTAATACCGAGATTACACTTTCAATTATGATGAGATATAATGAAAATAAGTGTACTAACAAAAGACACATATTTTTATAATCCATCTACACACTTCTATGACATTATCAGTGGTCTACAGAGCCTCTGCATTAAACCAAAGAAGGAAAACAAATAGGAACTGTAAGAACAATTGAGTACCATAAACACATTTGTGGTGTGGAACTCCTATTTTCTAAAAGGTACTTGAAAGTATGTCCTTTATTTTAACTATTATATCAGGTGAAACTAGTGCAGCAATAAATGTATCTGTATATCACAATCTGTTAGCTCTATACAAAAAAAAAAAGCACTGATTTAAAGCTGCAAGTTCTCTACTTGAAGATTCCACTTTATAATTTGATAGAGAAACCAAATGCTGAAACAGAGAACACTTTTCCAAATACAAACAGTAACCACAATTTTCTAAACTACAACTGTTTGTTACCTTAATACTATTTATTACATGGAAACCCTACTCTTTCCTTTTTCTAGGAAGTGGGGATACAAAGCTGTATCAGTTAAAAAATACTGGGGCTATGACTACTGTCTTATAATCCTGTAAAAACACAGAAGGAAGATTTGACTGTGAACATACTTTTTCCAGCTTCTGTCAAGAAAGGCTCTAGTATGTGCTACCTTTCATTATCATTTTCTGATTTTATTAAGAGTTCTATAAAGCAGCTAAACATAAAGAAGCTTTTTTTCATTTCTGATGGAGTTTAGTCTATGAAACATGTACCTACACAGTATAGCACCACAATACACCAACTTATTGAAAAAGTATCCAAACCAACCTATATTTATTGCTAATGAAAAATCCAGAAAATGATTTCATGTTAATAAATGTTGCAGTATGTCTAAAGTAAATGAGACATACCACTTTTAAAAAAAAGTTTATTTAATCTTTGGGGTTGAAAGGAAAACTACCACACTTGTAAAAAAAAATTAGTAGGTTTTACAATGCCTAAATGAAGCCCTTTGACTTCACTGCAGTCTTCCAAGCACAGCACAAGGCACATTTAGAGTAAGACTCATCACCTGAGTGATAAGGGCTAAATTTCAATATTAATGAGAAATTAGTAATTGTTTAAATAAAGGTTTGTTAAAGGTAACTCACCACCATCCCTCTCTCTAACTCTGTGAGTATGCACACTTTTTGCTTTACTGTGCCCTGTGTTGTCACCATATTTGTTTTCAGGGCTGTCAGAGCGTCGCAGCATTTTATTTGGTGGTGAAGGATCTGTGGTGTCTCGCATCTTGTCATGACGGTGATCACCACCACTGGGGTGACTCTTGGATGAGTACTTAAGAGCCTGCAACAGATCACAAGAAAACAGACATTTACATTAGATATGAAGTTTCTGGACTGATGTTAAAATGTTATTTCCAAATTTTACATCTCTTTCAAAATCTTTTAAAAGTTAATTAATTTTCATCTTCTATTTAAAAAAAAAAATCAGCTTTAGTCTTTCTACTTTTAATTACCTACAATAAAGCAACAAGTTCTGTAATTAGAACTCAAACCATTTTCTCCCACTATCATATCCAACGTAACGCTTGCTGTTAACAAAAACCTAGTTTCTCTGTCTTTTCACTGATGGACTACACACTTTCAGCAGTAAATAGGCCACAGTTCTTCTGCACTTTTGGGAGAAGCACAAGTCTCCACTTCATATTAAGCATAAGAACTGAAAGTTACACTGAATCAGTGTAAACTTTGAGTATGTTCTCCATACTCTTGTCAAGATCATTTTACCTTGAACTTCTGTGACCTTTTTTCAATACTTTCAACACTCTCAACGTATATAATTAAAAAAAAATAATTCTGGAGGGCCAAAACATGCAATGTAATGACTCATTTTTAAGTATTTACCAAAAATTACATGTTGTGCCTCACTTTGACCTGCTTGGTTTTGCAGTGTGAGCTCCTGAATGGCCAAGTGTTTACATTTACATGAGCTGTCACTGACAGCTGCCTTGGACTGCAGTATTGCACTTCATAGCCATACAAATACACAGAAATACAATGGAACAGGTCAATTCTGGGCCTAAGGAGAGAAGTATCACAACATACAGCTCTCCACAGACTCACACACCTACAAGTGTTTTTTTAGTAGACACAGCAAAGAAATAAGAGTATCCACCATACAGAAATTGAGGTTATTGTCAGAAGCCCGAGAATTTTATGGCTTCTGAACATGCCCAGCAGCTGGCAACTGCAGAAATTAAGCCTTACTGGCAACCCCAAGTTGTTCAGGGTCTAAACCCATGCCCTGCTCAGGTTACAGCCCACAGCAGCAGTTTTAGGGAGAAGAAAGGACTTTGGGCAGGGGGGCTGGGGGGGGGGCAAGAACAAGACACCTTTTGTTTTTAGAAGGAAAACACTCACCTCCCCCTGGTTCTCCGCTCCGCCGCGGGTGACCCCAGCCCACTCCCCCGCCCCTCGCACCTCCCCGGCTCCCAGGCCTGGGCCCCGCACGGCTCGTACTAGGCCGCTGTTGCTCGCCCCGGCCCCGCAGGCCTGTGCCGAGCGCCGGGACCCCGTTCCCCGCTCCGCGGCCGCCTCCCCGCCCCGCGGTCCCGGGAGCGCCGCCGGGAGCCGGGCAGGGCCGGCCGCGGCACCGCGGCCTAAGGCGGCCGACGGAGCCTCCGCCGGAGTAGCTCCCCTCCGCCCCCCTGCTCCTCCTCCCGGCCCCGCGGTACCTGGTAGGGCTGCGAGTCCCCCCTGCGGTCGTGACAGCTGAGGAGAGAGCGAGAGAAAGAGAGAGGCGTTAGCGAGCGCCCGTTACCGGCCCCGCGGCCGGGCCGAACATGGCGGAGGGGGGGGGGGCGGCCCCGCGGGGCCGGGGGGGGGAATTTACCCATCACTGAGTCTCTGCTGTTTCCTCGCATACATTACCATCAATGCCCGGCCTGTGTGTGTGAGGGTGAGGGGACCAGGAGGGCACGGCCGCGGCCGGGCCACAGGCGCCGAGGGGGGAGGCGGGGGCGGCAGCGCTCCGGGGGCAGGGACGGGGGGAGGGGGCGGCTCGGGCAGCTCGGCTGGAGCGGCGCTCACGGGCCCATCGCCTCGAGAGGGGAGACGCCGGCAGCTCGGCCCCGCGCGCGCTGAGACACACCGGGAGCACCGGGAGCACCGACTCGGCCGCCGCCTCCCCCCGCCGCGCCCGCCGCCGCCGCTCCAACTACATCCGGGGAACTCGGGCGACGCCGCGCTCGGTCAACGTCGGCTCTTTCCGGCTCTTTCCGACGCGCTCCGTCCCCTCTGTCCCCTTTGCTCTCGGGCGACTCTGCCTTCGGCAAACATCGGCTGCGTCCGCCGAGCCCGACGCCCCTCAGT